>NC_133297.1:19630172-19930172 GCF_005239225.2 Populus alba | reverse complement strand
GACTAACTTACTAACTGTTTTTGCTATTATTAAAACCATTTGACAAAATTGTTATTAGGATGGCAGAGTAAGGAGTTAGTTTTATTAACTCTTGAGACGCATCTTAATAAGTATCTTATTAGGATGCAGATAAAGAGGAAATTTTATTGAACTCTTGAGATGCATCTTAGTAAGTATCATTACCAAGGTCTATCATAATACTTCTTGAAATATTCAGGTTTACAAACTCTCGCATTGTTATCACTGATTTTGCTCATATACTCATTTAACAAATATCTTAAACCTTTCATTTTCACACACACACTTTAACATATGATTGTGAGTTGCACATTGGATTATTACATTAATTATGTTATTTTGTTGAAGGTAACAACTAAGGAAAAGGGATAGTATATAATTTGCATAAAAAAATTGATAATATTGATGATAATAAAAACGTAGATAAGCTTGGTTTTGTAGCCTCCTAACCTAAGCAATTAAACCCGAAAGGACGTGTTTTAACACTAATACCTAAAGTTCAACTGACTTGGGAGCTATTGGCCCAAGTTGTTACATGGGTTTAAGGATAAAATTTCCAGCAGAGTTCATTTGTATTTAGGACATACCAAGTTATCGACTACTATCATTTACTCAATCAACCCCACCATCACAAGGTCCTATAATTCCAGACCTTATTTCAATTCATCAATATTCAATACCTTATATATATACAAATAAGTTCAATATGAACATAGCCCACAAATTCATATTATAAAATTTAAAAGAAAATGAAATACTAATATGTAAAGAGAGAATTTAAAACATAATAAGTATTCTTAAAACATTTCAAAAGAGTTAATTACAGGATAACTAATGTACTACATATTGAGCTAAGACTTTTATATATACATCAAGGTTTACATAAAAGCATACTGCATAATCGCGTTAATTCCATTATGCTTAAGTTAAATATTTACATAAGCTTAACAAAGTAGAGTCCTAAACTAATGATCTCCCTAACATTTGATGGACCTGTTACACAAACAATCCAGTAAGCATACCATTATGTTGATAAAACAAATATATATGATCATGTAATGTATACAAATGAAGTATAAATTTTCTATAGAATCCATAAGAATTCTAACAATCAACTTATAATTTGCTTGTAAATCATTTAAATCAATTAAAACTCATTTGCACTTATCCTTAATTGAATACTCTTATTTACTTGGGCATGAACCAGGGTGACTTTGCATAGTCCAACCTGGACATTTTTAGGCAATTAAATTTATCAATTTCCCATAAGTAACTCAAACACGGATACCCTTTACAAATCGAGTCTTATCATTCATTCTCAAGCGTTCGAACACGGACATCATTAGCTGAAGTTAATCTTGTAATTCATCTCCCGACAATTATATAACGGATGTCATTAGCCGAAGCTAATCTTGTAATTCATCTCCTGGCAATCCTATCACGGATGCCATTAGCCGAAGCTAATCTTGTAAATACGCTAGACTTTTATTTACATTGAACATGACATTTATTGTAATTGCATTCACCAGAAGTACATAAGTGCAAAGAGGAGGGAAAATCACGCACCTAATTTGCCTGTCTCGTGACCTCCCCCAACAAAAGATCCAATCCTAGTCACTCGACCTAATCACAAGGATATTTATTTACCTAACCATTATTGTTTGATATGTTATTGTCTTAGACCTCAACCATTATTGTTTGATCTGTTACTGTCTTAGACCTGAACTATTACTATTTGATCTGTTACTGTTTTAGACCTCAACTGTTACTATCTTAAACCTAAACTATTATTGTTTGATCTGTTATTGTCTTGGACCTCAACTGCTACTATTTGATCCATTACTGTCTTACACTTGAACTATTACTATTTGATTTGTTATTGTCTTAGACCACAACTATTATTGATATTATTGTTTGATGCTGTATTATCTAGATATCTCACATTTTGTAACAGTCCCGTTGAATTTCATAGATTTTAGCCACCAATTTAACATCTCTAATGAATTATTAACGTCTCATAACTCCATCACATACAAAATCTAATAAGGACCAGCAATCAACTATAGTCTTTCATCAGACATCTCATGAAATTTAAGAAGTTGTAAAGAGATATTAAAACAAAAATACGGTTACTGCCTTACATTATTCATTAATTCCATTATAGAGTATAAAGCATTAACAAAGTACATAAAACAAGATTGAAAGACTCTCAACATTGTCCGACCAATAACTCTATTTAATTATCAATTTTTTTTTACTTCAACTACAATAATTTAATCATTGTACTCTTTCACATTATTCTCGATGAAAAATGATCAATAAATTTTTGATTTCCCCAAGTTCATTCAAGAACCCTAACTTTCCAAATTTCAAATTATTTACCCTAATTCACATCATGGATTAAATTTATTGTTCCCAAGATAAAAAATTCCTAGATCCTGGGTATTTGTGTATATAAACTTTTATCCAGGTCAATTCAAATTTCATTTAGTTACATATTTGATAATTTTATTTTCAGGTACTCACTGCCCCAGTAATTCTATTCACTTTTTTTATTATTTTTCGTACTTGGTTGTTTTAATGCTTATTTGGTATTTCTGATAAATCTATTCTATAAGCATTTAGATTGCTTTTCTACGTATTTTTCAACCGGGGTTTACATTCTCCCCTCCTTATAAGAAATTTCATCTCCAAATTTGAGTGATGTAGCTGAGTTTATAAACAAGTTGAGAGATTATTGTCTCATTTTTTATTCTCTCTCCCATGTTTCTTCCTTGATTTGTGAGCTTCACCATAAGACTCTGATGAAGGGAACTTTCTTATTACGAAGTTCTTTCTCACCGCAATCAAGTATCTTTATCGAATTACTCTCAAGTGTCAAGTTTCTTTCACCTATCCACATGGCACTTGATGCAACACTCTTGAAAGGTCTACATCGGCTTTTACAAACATGGAATACATTGTGAACCTTGGCCAATTGGAGGGCAAGTTTTTTCATATGCCTACAGGTTCGATACGTTTCAGGATTTCAAATGTCCAATGAACCTCGGAGCTCAACTTCCCCTTCATGCTGATCTCGGCATATGCCTTCCATGGAGCTACCTTCAGAAATACTTTATCTCCAGGACAAATCAAAGGTCTATCTTTGAATATTTGCATACTTCTTTCTGTTTATCCCGAGCCATCTTCATGCAATCTTTAATGATTCTCACTTTTTCAGTAGTGATTTGTACTAATTCTGCCCCATACAACTTTATGTCCACAACTTCTTCCAACACAAGGTTGTTCCTACACTTGCTGCCATAAAAGAGCTTCAAATGGGGCCATTCCAATTGTTGTCTGATAACTGTTGTTATATGTTAATTCTACAAGCAACAGGTGCTCCTCCTAGTTTCCACTAAATTCCAAAGCACATGCTGTTAGTAAATCCTTAAAGATCTGAATAACTGTAACAACCCAGCTTTCCAAGCCCAAAACAACAGTAGAATTTTTTATATATATATTATATACTTAATACTCATGGTGCGGGTAATCAGTGAACCTAAATCTCACATCATCAAAAATACAATTCATACAATCAACTTTCATTTAAAAGTGAATCTTACACAAACACGTAATATTTAAGGTTGCATGATATTGAAAGTTCATATTAAAAATATATTCATAGACATGAGTTTGCATTCCTATCCTACTAATAGCCATCACAAATTTAAACAAAAAGGATCTAATAAAAGTTATACATTCAGTACATTGATCCATACAAAATACATTGTGATTTAGAATGCATCTACATGATTCCTTGCAAAAGTAGGTTCCCGTGTATCGGGTTTCTTAGACATCTCGTTCGTGTGACGTCCCTACAATAGTACAAAACATTTAAGAGAATGCAAATACTTAATAATAATAATAATAATGGTACTAACAGTCTAGCAGTTAAATGAAGCATTAACATTTATAATTTATTCATGTATTTGATATAACAGCTAGTAGTACATATAGATGCACAAGTTTTCGGATGCCATTAGTCGAAGCTAATCATTCATTTGTCCCAGCCATCCATCCGGATGCCATTAGCCGAAGCTAATCAGTCCTTCATCCCTGTCATCCATTTGGATGCCATTAGCCAAAGCTAATCATTCATTTGTCCCGGCCATCCATCCGGATGCCATTAGCCGAAGCTAATCATTCTTTGTCCCGGCCATCCGTTCGGATGCCATTAGCCGAAGCTAATCATTCATTTGTCCCGACCATCCATCCGGATGCCATTAGCCGAAACTAATCATTCTTTGTCCCGGCCATCCGTTCGGATGCCATTAGCCGAAGCTAATCAGTCCTTCATCCCGGCCATCCATTCGGATGCCATTAGCAGAAGCTAATCAACCATTAGTTTTTTTCAACATTTAAGCGTTTGACAATCTAATATCGGTTCTAACAATATGGTAATACTTAAGTTAAAATATTTCAATATTCAACGTATGAAAAAGAAAGGTGCAAGTCACCTACCTGCTCCACCTGTGGGTTGTTCTTGTCTTGATGATGGTCCAATCCCGACCGTACCACCTAAGACATCAATGGTCACAAATCAGTACAGTTGTATTTATTTATTTATTTATTTTTTGAATCACATTCATCACCACACTTATTCCAAGAGTTCATATATTCACATTCAAGTGTTCCATATTTTACACCATCATATCATGAAATTGTTACTCGCATTTAAGTCATTTCTACCTAGGAGGCTTATTGTAGAAATCGGCAGCGAGAACTGGTTTCGCTACAGGCTGCCCAATTCGGTAGTGAGAATTGGTTCGCTGCAGGCTGCCAGTTCGGCAGCGACAACTGTTTCGCTGCCGGCAGCCAGTTCGGCAGCGAAAATTGTTTCGCTGTTGGCGCCACAGTTTCACTGCACAACGCACAACTTGGCAGTGAATGCTAATTCGCTGTAGCCCACATAGTTTCGGCAACGAATCAAAGTTTCGCTACACAAACACACAAATCGGCAGCGAATGCCAATTCGCTGCAGCCGACACAATTTCGGCAGCGAATCACATTTTCGCTGCACAACACACAACTCGGCAGCAAATATAAATTCACTGCAGAAGGCTCAGTTTCGGCAGCGAAATAGAGTTTCGCTGCACAACAAACAAATCGGCAGCGAATGCTAATTCGCTACAGCCGACACAGTTTCGGCAGCGAATCACATTTTCGCTGCACAACACCCAAATCGACAGTGAATGCTAATTCGCTGCAGCCAACAAGTTCGCAGCGAATCACATTTTCGTGAAACGCAAACTCGGCAGCGAATATTAACTCGCCACAGAGGCTCAGTTTCGGCAGTGATAGAGTTTCGCTGCACAACACCAAATCAGCAACGAGTGTTCGCTGCAGCTGACACAGTTTCGACACGCGAATACATTTTCGCTGCATAAACGCAACTCGGCAGTGAATATTAATTCACGCAAAAGGCTCAGTTTCGTAGCGAAATAGAGTTTCGTTGCACAACACCAATCGCAATATAATGCTAATTCGCTGCGCACACAGTTTTGGCAGCGAATCCATTTTCGCTGCATATAAATGCAACTCGTAGAGAATATTAATTCGCCGCAGAAGGCTCAGTTTTGGCAGTGAAATAGAGTTTCGCTGCACAACACACAAATCTGCAGCGAATGCTAATTCGCTGCAGCCAACACAGTTTCAGCAGCGAATCACATTTTCGCTACACAACAACGCAGTTTTGGCAGCGAATCAGAATTTCGCTGCACAACATACATTTTGGCGTGTACACACACCACACATGTTGTAATAACCCCAGTATATACCGTCACTAAGTTCCAGCAGAACACACAGACTTATTCCGAACATCAATTTCAGCACATAATCCTTCAACAAAATTCCACAGAACACACACATGGAAAACCATATTACTATATTCTTACTCAATATATTCTAGCAAAACACATCAATTTCAGCACAACAAAACCCCAGCAGAACATATTAATTACAGCATAACAAAACCCTAGCAAAACACACACATGCATGCTGGCCCACCCCATAGTTAAAGCCAGCCTTCTACCCATGAATTTGTTGTTTCCATTTTATTTTAAATTTTCTTTGTTAGATGTTCTGAAATTGTCTTCATTTCACTTATGTTTCCTTGTTCCTAGTTAATTTCGTTTCCTTCACAGCTGGCTTAGGTCTTAGATCAAATTTTTCTTAGGGTTTTCTTCTTCATTTCGTTTCTGGTCTTAAGGGGAAGAGGGAAGGGAGTTTCATGACCATACTTCTGACCAATTTAACTAAGTTTGAGGAAGGTTTGACACTATTCTTTTCTCTTCTCCTGCTGGTTCTCCTCCTTCTTCTTCCTCTCACGTTTTCCAGCCCTCTTTTTCCTTTCCTCTAGGCAGCTGTCCACTCTTATCTCAAAGTCTCATATTTCCCTCATAAGTTCACAAAGCATTCTCTACTAGTTTGATTTAAGTTTCTGTTGTGAAAGAGAAAGGAAGAACGACATGCAGCTGCTGGTTTGGGAAGAAGAAGGATCATTCTCTCTCCCCTCCTTGTATTTATACTCCCCATCAAATGAAATGGGTTGTTTGGGGGTTGGTTTAGATGTATTCTTATCCTTGTTTGGTCTATCTTAAATTGGTTTTACCCCTCCCTCCCAGCTCTGCATCGCTGTTGATCGAGAAATCGGCAGCGAAAACTGCGTCGCTGCCGATCAAGAAATCGGCAGCAGAAACTGCATCGCTGCCGATCAAGAAATGGGCAGTGAAAAACTATGTCGCTGCCGATTTCTGTAACGGTAGCGAAGGCTGCGTCGCTGCCGATCCAGAATCGGCAGCGAAATACTGCGTCGCTGTCGATTTCTGCATCGGCAGCGAAAATTGCGTCATCATCTCTCTCTCTATAATATATATTATTTTTTTTTCTTTTGACATACATGTGTTTACAATAACTCTCTCAGATTGGCCTTTAGTCTGCAAATAAAAGGCAATATTGATATTCAAATTTGTTCTTAAGGCACGTTGTATGCTTAGCCAGAGACGTGAAGTAAACCTTGGGTCTCGGTTTGAAACAATTGATACTTGGACTCCATGAAGCCTCACAACTTCGTTCACATAAATCTTACCCAACTTGTCAACTATATCCATCATTTTTACTAGTAGGAAAAGAGCAGACTTAGTTAGTTGATCCATAATGACCCAGATTGTATCATTTCCCCTCCTCCTCCTGGGTAGTCCCGACACAAAGTCCATTGTGATCATCTCCCACTTCCACTCAGGGATTGGTAATAGTTGTAAAAGACCTACCGACTTTCGATACTCTACTTTTACTTGGCAAATACTACATTTTGCCACGTAGGCAGCCACTTCATTTCTCATATTTGGCAACAGTAGTACTATTTCAGATCCTGGTACATTTTAGTACTATCTGGATGTTTAGTGAACTTAGACCGGTGGGCCTCTTGTAGTAACTTTTGTTTAAGGACTTTGTTGTCAAGCACATACATACGTCGCCCCAACATCACTATTCCATCATCTCCCATTCAAAAAAGAGTTTCACCCCCCGATTCTAGTTTGATTATTACTTTTGACACTTCATCATCAAGCTATTGTGCCTCTAATATTTGCTCTCGATATCTTAACTTCACCCTTAGTTGAGCTATTAAGGATCCTTTTGGACTCACATTTAATACTGCTCCCAATCTATCTAGCTCAATCATAGCTTTCTCATCCCAAGTTGCTGGTCCACCTATAATTGCCTTGTCTTTCCAGCTTAGAGCATTCGCGACTACATTCGCTTTTCCTGGATGATAATCTACAATACAATCATAGTCTTTAATTAATTCCACCCATCTCTATTGTCGCATGTTCAACTCCTTCTATGACATCAAATATTTAAGGCTCTTATGATCTGTGAAAATTTGAACCTGGGATCTGTATAAGTAGTGCCTCTATACTCGTAAGGCAAAACATATTACTGCCAATTCCAAGTCATGAATTGGCTAGTTGATTTCATGAGTCTTCAGTTGTCTCGATGCATAGGCAACAACTCTTCCATGCTACATTAGGACACAATCCAATCATTTTCTTGAGGCATCACTGCAAACTACAAAACCTTCTGTTTTGGATGGAAGGGTTAGTATGGGGGCAGTAGTAAGCCTTCTCTTCAATTCTTGAAAGCTCTCATCGCACTTCTTTGACCACTCCCATCTTATATTCTTCCTAATGAGTCATGTCAATGGAGTTGCTATTGTTGAAAACCCTTCGATAAACCTTTTATATTACCTTGACAATTTAAGAAAACTACGGATTTCAGTTATTGTAGTAGGCCTTTCCCATCTTAGAACTGCCTCCACCTTCTAAGGGTCCAAAAAAATGCCTTATGAAGACACTGTATGCCCTAAAAAGGTTACCTCTTTTAACCAGAAGTCACATTTATCCAACTTTGCATACAACTGGCAGCTCCTCAGAGTTTGTAGTGTTTGTCTCAGGTGTTGTTCATACTCCTCAGAGGATTTGGAGTAAACTAAGATGTCATCGGTGAATACGACAATAAACTTATCAAGGTACGGTTGGAATACTCAGTTCATTAAATCCATAAAAAGTGCTGGAGGATTAGTTAATCCAAATGGTAGCACCAAGAACTCATAGTGTCCATAGTAAGTTCTGAAGGTAGTTTTCGGAACATCTTGCCTTTTGATTCACATTTGGTAGTATCTTGATCTTAAATCAATCTTTGAGAACACTTTAGCACTCTTCAACTAATCGAATAAATCATTTATCTGTGAAAGCAGATATCTATTATTTACCGTCACTTTAATTAGCTAACGATAATCTATGCAAAGCCTCAACGTTCCATCTTTCTTCTTCACAAATAATACAGGTGCCCCCTAAGGCGAGTTGCTTAGTTGTATGAACCCTTTGTCAAAGAGCTCCTGCAATTGATTTTTCAACCCATTTCTCTCATACTTTTCACCAATCAAACTAGATGTACCACATTATTAGTAGTTGTAGCTGCTTCTGAAATGGTTTGTATAATGGGTGTAGGTGGGGGTGCTGGCATAAGAGTGGCAACATTAATCATACTTTCCATTATTGCTTTGACTAGCTGGGCCAAGAGCATCGGATTAACATAAGAAATAGATGGCCTAGGAGGTATAGTCTAAGGGGGCTCCTCTGCTCATTCTTGTGGGGCTGACACGATTGGCCGAACATCTTTATTTTTCCTGGGTCCCTGTCTGACTTAAGCCCCTGTCAATTCTTCATGCCTATTTGAGTCAATATTGCTAGTGCATGTGAAGCAATATCTTCGAAAGGGCTCTCTTCTTGCCCCTTGTAAGAGTCTATATTTCTATTCCCCCTCCCTGTAGAGGATAGATCTATTCTAATCTCTTGGCAGCTACATACCATCCTCCAATAAATTAACAAACATCAACAACATCTTTGGAATTCTTCCTAGAATCCATACCAGGGCTCTGATACTAGTTGTAATAGACCCGACTGTATGATTTGATCAACGCTAAAAGATCCCAACATATGCTCTTAATTTGAGGGTAATTTTATTTTTTTTGTAAAGAATTCTACCGAAATTTTAGCAAAGTTTTGTATATGTTTAGGACATCCCAAGTTATCGACTACTATCAATTTACTCAATCTACCCATCATCACAAGATCCTATAATTCTAGACCTTATCTCAATTACTAATATTCAACACCTCATACAATCCACATAATATATATATATATATATATATATATATATATATATGTCATACAAATAAGTTCAATATGAACATAAACCAACAAAATAATATTATAAAATTTAAAAGAAAAAGCGATGCTAACATGTAAAGAGAGAATTTAAAACATAGCAAGTATTCTTAAACATTTCAAAAGGGTTAATTACAGGATTTAAAAAGAGATGCTAATGTACTACATGTTGATCTAAGACTTTATATATATATATATATATCAAGGTTTACACATAAGCATGTTGCATAATCGTGTTAATTTCATTATGCTTAAGTTAAATATTTACATAAACTTAACAAAGTAGAGTCCTAAACCAATGATCTCCCTGGACATTTGATGGACCTGTTACACAAACAACCGAGTAAGCATACCATTATGTTGATAAAAAATATATATATGATCATGTAATGTATACGAATGAAGTATAAATTTTCTATTGCATCCATAAGAATTCTAACAATCAACTTATAATTTGCTTGTAAAATCATTTAAACCAATTAAAACTTATTTGCATATCCTTAATTTAAATACTCTTATTTACTTGCATGAACCGGGTGACTTTGCATAGTCCATCCTGGACATTTTTAGGCAATTATATTTATCCATTTCACCCAAATCATTCAAACACGGATACCTTTTACAAATTGAGTCTTATCAATCGTTCTCGGGCGTCCCAACGCGGACATCATTAGCCAAAGCTAATCTTGTAATTCATTTCCAAGAAATCCTATCATGGATGATATTAGCTTAAGCTAATCTTGTAATTCATCTCTCGGCAATCCTATCACGGATGCCATTAGCAGAAGCTAATTTTGTAATTCATTTTCTGGCAATCCTATCCCGGATGCCATTAGTCGAAGCTAATCTTGTAAATACACTTGACTTTATTTACATTGAACATGGCATTTATTTTAATGGCATTCACCAGAAGAACTTTAAATTGCATAAGTGCAAAAAAGAGGGAAAATCACGCACCTACTCTGCCTATCTCGTGACCTTCCCCAACAAAAGATCCAATCCTGGTTGCTCCTCCTGAATCACAATGAAGTTTTTGGTAATTATCTCTTTAAGTCGAATGTTATAGATAAAATTAACCCACTTTATCAGGTTTAATAATACTACTAAAAATTTCTTCATACTTTTAATAATTTTTTTATATTTTAAAAAACAATTGATCAAACCCACGACAAAGCATAAGGAATATTCTAGTAAACTTGTAAGTGTGGATCATGATGTATGGAACATTTACACGTGGTGACATGAACTGAAAATCGCTTTAATGCAGGGGAAATGACATGAATGCCTCCCTGGAATTACCCTAATATTGCGCCCATTTTTTATTTTATTAGTCTACTCTCGGGATAATCAAAGGAACAATATGATTTTAACTGTTTGAACTTATTGATTTTTAAAATTTGGTGTTTCAACTTTATGTTTATTCAAATAAGTATATTCTTTTATTTCACATAATAAAGTGGATGTATATTAGTTAATGTTTAGTGTCAATAACAAGTGAAAATAAAAAATTTATATACATGAACTAATGTGTCTGTTAAAAAATTTCTTGTCACAAGTAACTAATAACATTGTCTAGAATTCTAGTTTGCATGTCCATCATATAAAAAATTATTTTCATGCATTTCTTCCTTTTTTCTAACATCCTTTCCTTTGTATACAACACAAGATATTTCTTAAGATTTTAAATATTCAAAGTTAACTTCATAAGAGCATGCACACATAAATTTGCTGGAGATTCATGTTTCAACACACCACAACCTCTTGTATGATCCATACTTTTTTATTTTAACATGTGTTGTTACTCATTTTTGGACCCCATGTGCTGAAGATGGTGTGTACCCCTTTTGAACCAAGTGTAGGAGTGTAGCTCATGTTTGCTGGAAAATTGACAAAAACGGAGGACAAAGAAATATTTTTTTGAACCCTATTTGAGTTGTTTTCTACTCTTTTTATCCTCCTCCTTTGCTGCCAAAAGCATCAGGTTTCTTAGGCGATAAGGAGTCTTTATATAAATCCCTCAGAATTTGCAATTTTTTAAAAAAACTGATTCTAATGCTGATGCATTTTTTGTTCCAACTTAGGCTTTGATTCTGACTTGGTTTTGTACAATCTTTGATCATCCTAGCTATATTCTGTCACTCATGACATGTTGAGAATTTGACCTACACCTTTATTGGGTCCTAGGGATCACTATTCTAAGGGATGACTCTCAGTCAGATTTAGATGCTCGACATCATCAGATCAAGAAAACGTTTTTGACCAACCAGATTCTTGCCAAATTCTGTTATCTAAAACAATTTTATCTCACTTTGAATCCTTCAACAAAGTTTTAGCCCTAGACATGTAGATGAATTTGGGCTTTTGAATCACTTGATTTCAATATCATAAGCTCAAGATATTCCCATTTTAATATCTAATGTGAAAGTAGAGAATCCTGCCGTGAGAAGGGTTTAGCCCAAGTTCGCAGGCCTGATTCGTAGGATTTTTTTTGGACCAAGGACTGAATTGAAAAGTGCTATAATGAGGGATTTAATTGAAGAAGGATATTGGAAGCTAGAGAGAGGGGCTGGATCATCATAAATGATGGGATTTCTACCACACCAAATAAGGAAAATAAGACTTTACAGCATGCACCCTTACCCAACTGATTTCTTTCCTTTTTCTTTGCAAATTTCCTGCTGGTTTCCATATTTCTCTTGCTGGATTGGAGAACTGCAAACCACGTTTTTATTGTGTCATTTCAAAGGAAACAACTGGTGTCTCATGGTCCCAACTATGGAAGAAAAGAAAGGAGTTGCACCATCCTCTAAAATACTGGAACGAAATCATATATGATCATAGAATCAGAATCAAAATATTTTGATCATAGAATTAGAAATTGTTCTACTAACCACACACAGACTTTGGTTCTGGTTAAAGGGGATCGACGAAGGGATCTCAGTTTAGCCTAACTACAAAGGATTTTGGTTCTGGTTAAAGTGGATTGGCGAAGGGATCTAAGTTTAACCTAACTACAACGGATTTTGATTGTGGTAAAAGGGGATTGGTGAACGTATCTCAGTTTAGCCTAACCACAAAGGATTTTGGTTCTGGTTATAGTGGATTGGCGAAGGGATCTCAGTTTAGCCTAACCACACAAACTTTGGTTCTGGTTTAAAGGGATCGGCGAAGGGATCTTAGTTTAGCCTAACTATAAAGTATTTTGGTTCTGGTTAGAGGGGATCAGCGAAGGGATCTCAGTTTAGCCAAACCACACACAGACTTTGGTTCTGGTTAAATGGGATCGGTGAAGGGATCTCACTTTACCCTAACGACAAAGGATTTTGGTTCTGGTAAAAGGGGATCAGCGAAGGGATCTCAGTTTAGCCTCACCACACACAGACTTTTGTTATGGTTAAAGGGGATCGGTGAAGGGATCTAAGTTTAGCCTAACTACAAAGGATTGTGGCTATGGTTATAGTGAATTGGCGAAGGGATCTCAGTTTAGCCTAACCACACACAGAACTTTGTTCAGGTTAAAAGGGATCGACTAAGGGATCTCAGTTTAGCCTAACCACACACAGACTTTGGTTCTGGTTAAAGGGGATCGACGAACGGATCTTAGTTTAGCCTAACTAGAAAGGATTTTGGTTGTGGTTAAAGGGATCGGTGAAGGGATCTCAGTTTAGCCTAACTACAAAGGATTTTGGTTCTGGTTAGAGGTGATTGGCGAAGGTATCTTAGTTAAGCCTAACTATACACAGACTTTGGTTATGGTCCAAGGGGATCGATGAAGGGATCTTAGTTTAGCCTAACTACAAAGGATTTTGGTTCTGGTTGTAGAGGGGATCGGCGAAGGCATCACAGTTTAGCGTAACCACACACAGACTTTGGTTGTGGTTAAAGGGGATCGGCGAAGGGATCTTAGTTTAGCCTAACCATACCTAGAATTTGGATCTAGTCAAAGGGGATCGGTGAATGGATATCAATTTAGCCTAACCACACAAAGACTTTGGGATCTCAGTTTAGCCTAACTATAAAGGATTTTGCTTCTGGTTACAGGGAATTGGTGAAAGGATCTCAGTTTAGCCTAACCACACCTAGAATTTGGTTCTGGTTAAAGGGGATCGGTGAAGGGTTCTTAGTTTACCATAACTACAAAGGATTTTGGTTCTATTTAGAGAGGATCGGTGAACGGATCTCAGTTTAGCCTAACCACACACAGACTTTGGTTCTGGTTAAATGGGATCGATGAAGGGATCTCAGTTTAGCCTAACTACAAAGGATTTTGGTTCTGGTAAGAGTGGTTTGGCAAAGGGATCTAAGTTTAGCCTAACTACAACGGATTTTGGTTGTGCTAAAAGGGGATTGGTGAAGGGATCTCAGTTTAGCCTAACTACAAAGGATTTTGGTTCTGTTTAGAGAGGATCGGTGAAAGTATCTCAGTTTAGCCTAACCACACACAAACTTTGGTTCTGGTTAAAGGGGATCGGCGAAGGGATCTCAGTTTAGCCTAACTACAAAGTATTTTGGTTCTGGTAAGAGGGGATGAGCGAAGGGATCTTAGTTTAGCCAAACTACACAAAGGTTTTGGTTTCAGTTAAAGGGGATCGACGAAGGGATCTCAGTTTAGCCTAACGACAAAGGATTTTGGTTCTGGTAAAAGAGGATCGGTGAAGGGATATCCTTTTAGCCTGACCACACACAGACTTTCGTTATGGTTAAAGGGGATCGACAAAGGGATCTTAGTTAAGCCTAACTACAAAGGATTGTGGCTATGGTTATAGCGAATTGGCGAAGGGATCTCAGTTTAGCCTAACCACACATAGAATTTGGTTGAGGTTAGAGGGGATCGGCTAAGAGATCTCAGTTTACCCTAACCACACACAGAATTTGGTTCAGGTTAGAAGGGATCGGCTAAGCGATCTCATTGTAGCCTAACTACAACGGATTTTGTTTCTAGTAAAAAGGGATCGACCAAGGGATTTCAGTTTAGCCTAACTACAAAGGATTTTGGTTTTGGTTAAAAGGGATCGGCGAATGAGTATCAGTTTCGCCTAACCACACACAGACTTTGGGATATCGGTTTAACCTAACTACAAGGATTTTTGTTGTGGTTAAAGGGTATCGGCGAAGGGATCTCAGTTTAACCTAATTACAAAGGATTTTTGTTCTAGCTAGAGGCGATCGGCTAAGGGATCTTAGTTTAGCCTAACCACACACAGACTTGGGTTGTGGTTATCGGGGATTGGTGAAGGGATCTCAATTCAGCATAAATACAAAGGATTTTGCTTCTAGTTAAAGTGGATCGACGAAGGGATCTCAGCTTAGCCAAAGCGCACACAAACTTTGGTTATGGTTAAAGGGATCGGCGAAGGGATCTCACTTTAGCCTAACTACACACAGAATTTGGTTCAGGTTACAGGGGATCGACTAAGCGATCTCAGTGTAGCCTAACTACAACAGATTTTGCTTATAGTTAAAGGGGATCGACTAAGGGATCTAAGTTTAGCCTCACGACAAAGGATTTTGGTTCTGGTAAAAGGGGATCAGCGAAGGGATCTCAGTTTAGCCTCACCACACACAGACTTTTGTTATGGTTAAAGGGGATCGGTGAAGGGATCTAAGTTTAGCCTAACTACAAAGGATTGTGGCTATGGTTATAGTGAATTGGCGAAGGGATCTCAGTTTAGCCTAACCACACACAGAACTTTGTTCAGGTTAAAAGGGATCGACTAAGGGATCTCAGTTTAGCCTAACCACACACAGACTTTGGTTCTGGTTAAAGGGGATCGACGAACGGATCTTAGTTTAGCCTAACTAGAAAGGATTTTGGTTGTGGTTAAAGGGATCGGTGAAGGGATCTCAGTTTAGCCTAACTACAAAGGATTTTGGTTCTGGTTAGAGGTGATTGGCGAAGGTATCTTAGTTAAGCCTAACTATACACAGACTTTGGTTATGGTCCAAGGGGATCGATGAAGGGATCTTAGTTTAGCCTAACTACAAAGGATTTTGGTTCTGGTTGTAGAGGGGATCGGCGAAGGCATCACAGTTTAGCGTAACCACACACAGACTTTGGTTGTGGTTAAAGGGGATCGGCGAAGGGATCTTAGTTTAGCCTAACCATACCTAGAATTTGGATCTAGTCAAAGGGGATCGGTGAATGGATATCAATTTAGCCTAACCACACAAAGACTTTGGGATCTCAGTTTAGCCTAACTATAAAGGATTTTGCTTCTGGTTACAGGGAATTGGTGAAAGGATCTCAGTTTAGCCTAACCACACCTAGAATTTGGTTCTGGTTAAAGGGGATCGGTGAAGGGTTCTTAGTTTACCATAACTACAAAGGATTTTGGTTCTATTTAGAGAGGATCGGTGAACGGATCTCAGTTTAGCCTAACCACACACAGACTTTGGTTCTGGTTAAATGGGATCGATGAAGGGATCTCAGTTTAGCCTAACTACAAAGGATTTTGGTTCTGGTAAGAGTGGTTTGGCAAAGGGATCTAAGTTTAGCCTAACTACAACGGATTTTGGTTGTGCTAAAAGGGGATTGGTGAAGGGATCTCAGTTTAGCCTAACTACAAAGGATTTTGGTTCTGTTTAGAGAGGATCGGTGAAAGTATCTCAGTTTAGCCTAACCACACACAAACTTTGGTTCTGGTTAAAGGGGATCGGCGAAGGGATCTCAGTTTAGCCTAACTACAAAGTATTTTGGTTCTGGTAAGAGGGGATGAGCGAAGGGATCTTAGTTTAGCCAAACTACACAAAGGTTTTGGTTTCAGTTAAAGGGGATCGACGAAGGGATCTCAGTTTAGCCTAACGACAAAGGATTTTGGTTCTGGTAAAAGGGGATCGGTGAAGGGATATCCTTTTAGCCTGACCACACACAGACTTTCGTTATGGTTAAAGGGGATCGACAAAGGGATCTTAATTAAGCCTAACTACAAAGGATTGTGGCTATGGTTATAGCGAATTGGCGAAGGGATCTCAGTTTAGCCTAACCACACATAGAATTTGGTTGAGGTTAGAGGGGATCGGCTAAGAGATCTCAGTTTACCCTAACCACACACAGAATTTGGTTCAGGTTAGAAGGGATCGGCTAAGCGATCTCATTGTAGCCTAACTACAACGGATTTTGTTTCTAGTAAAAAGGGATCGACCAAGGGATTTCAGTTTAGCCTAACTACAAAGGATTTTGGTTTTGGTTAAAAGGGATCGGCGAATGAGTATCAGTTTCGCCTAACCACACACAGACTTTGGGATCTCGGTTTAACCTAACTACAAGGATTTTTGTTGTGGTTAAAGGGTATCGGCGAAGGGATCTCAGTTTAACCTAATTACAAAGGATTTTTGTTCTAGCTAGAGGCGATCGGCTAAGGGATCTTAGTTTAGCCTAACCACACACAGACTTGGGTTGTGGTTATCGGGGATTGGTGAAGGGATCTCAATTCAGCATAAATACAAAGGATTTTGCTTCTAGTTAAAGTGGATCGACGAAGGGATCTCAGCTTAGCCAAAGCGCACACAAACTTTGGTTATGGTTAAAGGGATCGGCGAAGGGATCTCACTTTAGCCTAACTACACACAGAATTTGGTTCAGGTTACAGGGGATCGACTAAGCGATCTCAGTGTAGCCTAACTACAACAGATTTTGCTTATAGTTAAAGGGGATCGACTAAGGGATCTAAGTTTAGCCTCACTATAAAGGATTTTGGTTTTGGTTAAAGGGGATCGGTGAATGGATATCAATTTAGCCTAACCATACACAGACTTTGGGATCTCAGTTTAGCCTAACTACAAAGAATTTTTATTTTGGTTAGAGGGGATCAGTGAAGGGATCTCAGTTTAGCCTAACTACAAAGGATTTTTGTTCTAGTAAAGGGGAATCGGCGAAGGGATCTCAATTTAGCCTAATCACACATAGACTTTGGTTCTGGTTATCGAGGATCGGCAAAGGGATCTTAATTTACCCTAACTACCAAGGATTTTATTCTGGTTAGAGGGGATCGGCGAAGGGATCTCAGTTTAGCCTAACCACGCAAAGAATTTGGTTCAGGTTAGACGGGATCGGTTAAGCGATCTCAGTGTAGCCTAACTACAACGGATTTTGCTTCTAGTGAAAGGGGATCGACTAAAGGATCTCAGTTTAGCCTAACGACAAAGGATTTTTGTTCTGGTTAGAGGGGATCGGCGAAGGGATCTCAGTTTAGCTACAAGGTTTAGCCTAACTACAAAGGGGATAGACGGATCGGCTAAGGATCTTAAGTGTAAGCCCTAACTACAATGGGAAGGGGTTTAGTTGGGCGAAGGGATCTCAGTTTAGCCTAATCACACACAGACTTTGGTTATGGTTAAAGGGGATCGGCAAAGGGATCTTAGTTTATCCTAACTACAAAGGATTATGACTTTGGTTATAGCGTATTGGGGAAGGGATCTCAGTTTAGCCTAACCACACGCAGAAGTTGGTTCAGGTTAGAGGGGATTGACCAAGGGATCTCAGTTTAGCCTAACTATAAAGGAATTTGCTTCTAGTTAAAGGGGATCAGCTAAGGGATCTCAGTTTAGCCTAACTACAAAGGATTTTGGTTCTGGTTAAAGGGGATCAGTGAATGGATATCAGTTTAGCCTAACCACACATAGACTTTGGTTGTGGTTAAAGGGGATCGGCGAAGGGATCTCAGTTTAGCCTAACCACACATAGAGTTTGGTTATGGTCAAAGGGGATTGGTGAATGGACATCAGTTTAGCCAAACCACACACAGACTTTGGGATCTGAGTTTAGCCTAACTACAAAGAAATTTTTTTCTTGTTACAGGGGATCGACAAAGGGATCTCAGTTTAGCCTAACTACAACGGATTTTGGTTGTAGTTAAAGGGGATCGGCGAAGGGATCTCAGTTTAGCCTTATCACACATAGACTTTGGTTCTGGTTATCGAGGATCGGCGAAGGGATCTTAATTTAGCCTAACTACCAAGGATTTTGTTCTAGTTAGAGGGGATCAGCGAATGGATATCAGTTTAGCCTAACCACACACAGACTTTGGGATCTCAGTTTAGCCTAACTATAAAGGAATTTGCTTCTAGTTAGAGGGGATCGGCAAATGGATATCAGTTTAGCCTAACCACACACAGACTTTGGGATCTTAGTTTAGCCTAACTACAAAGAATTTTTGTTCTGGTTATAGGGGATCGGCGAAGGGATCTCAGTTTAGCCTGACTACAACAGATTTTGGTTCTAGTAACAGGGGATCGGCGAAGGGATCTCAGTTTAGCCTAATCAAACACAGATTTTTGTTCTGGTTATCGAGGATCGGCGAAGGGATCTTAATTTAGCCTAACTACCAAGGATTTTGTTCTGGTTAGAGGGGATTGGTGAAGGGATCTCAGTTTAGCCTAACCACACACAAAATTTGGTTTAGGTTAGAGGGGATCGACTAAGCTATCTCAGTGTAGCCTAACTACAACGGATTTTGCTTATAGTTAAAGGGGATCCGCTAAGGCATCTAAGTTTATCCTAACTACAAAGGATTTTGGTTCTGGTTAAAGGGGATCGGCGAAAGGATATTAATTTAGCCTAACCACACATAGACTTTGGTTATGGTGAAAGCAGATCGACGAAGGGATCTTAGTTTAGCCTAACTACAAAGGATTGTGGCTATGGTTATAGAGCATTGGCGAAGGGATCTTAGTTTAGCCTAACACACAAAGACTTTGGTTGTGGTTAAAGGGGATCGGCGAAGGGATCTTAGTTTAACCTAACCACACCTAGAATTTGGTTCTAGTCAAAGGGGATCAGCGAATGGATATCAGTTTAGCCTAACCACACAAAGACTTTGGGATCTCAATTTAGCCTAACTACAAAGGATTTTGCTTCTGCTTACAGGGGATCGGCGAAGGGATCTTAGTTTAGCAAAATTGTACACTAACTTTGCTTATGGTCCAAAGCGATCGGTGAAGGGATCTTAGTGTAGCCTAACTACAAAGGATTTTGGTTCTGGTTATAGGAGATTGGCGAAGGGATTTCAGTTTAGCCTAACCACACACAGACTTTGGTTCTAATTATAGGGGATCGGCGAAGGGATCTTAGTTTAGCCTAACTACAAAGGATTTTGGTTGTGGTTAAAGGGTATCGGCGAAGGGATCTCAGTTTAACCTAACTACAAAGGATTTTTTTTCTAGGTAGAGGGGATCGGCGAAGGGATCTTAGTTTAGCCTAACGACAAGGGATTTTGGTTCTGGTCATAGTGGATTGGCGAAGTGATCTAAGTTTAGCCTAACTACAATGGATTTCGGATGTGCTAAAAGGGGATTGGTGAAGGGATCTCAGTTTAGCCTAACTACAAAGGATTTTGGTTCTATTTAGAGAGGATCGGTGAAAGTATCTCAGTTTAGCCTAACCACACACAAACATTGGTTCTTGTTAAAGGGGATCAGCGAAGGGATCTCAGTTTAGCCTAACTACAAAGTATTTTGGTTTTGGTAAGAGAGGATCAGCGAAGGCATCTCAGTTTAGCCAAACCACACACATGTTTTGTTTTCAGTGAAAGGGGATCGGCGAAGGGATCTCAATTTAGCCTAACGACAAAGGATTTTGGTTCTAGTAAAAGGGGATCGGCGAAGGGATATCAGTTTAGGCTGACCACACACAGACTTTGGTTATGGTTAAAGGGGATCTGTGAAAGGATCTTAGTTTAGCCTAACTAGAAAGGATTGTTGCTATGGTTACAACGAATTGGTGAAGGGATCTCACTTTAGCCTTACTACACACAGAACTTGGTTCAGGTTAGAGGGGGTCGGCTAAGGGATCTCAGTTTACCCTAACTACAAAGGATTTTGCTTCTAGTTAAAGTGGATTGGCTAAGGGATCTCAGTTTAGCCTAACTACAAAGGATTTTGGTTCTGGTTACAGGGGATCGGCGAAGGAATATCAGTTTAGCCTAACCACACACAGACTTTTGGATCTCAGTTTAGTCTAACAACAAAGGATTTTGTTCTGGTTAGAGGGGATCGGCGAAGGTATCTCAGTTTAGCCTAACTACAAAGGATTTTGATTCTAGTTACAGTGGATCGGCGAAGGGATCTCAGTTTAGCCTAACTACAAAGGATTTTGGTTCTGGTTAAAGGGATCGGCGAAGGAATATCAGTTTAGCCTAACCACACACAGACTTTGGGATCTCAGTTTAGTCTAACTACAAACGATTTTGCTTCTGGTTACAGGGGATTGGCGAAGGGATCTTAGTTTAGCCTAACTACAAAGGATTTTGCTTCTAGTTAAAGTGGATTGGCGAAGGGATCTCAGTTTAGCCTAACGACAATGGATTTTAGTTCTGGTTAGAGGGGATCGGCGAAGGGATCTCAGTCTAGCCTAACCACAAAGGATTTTGATTCTGGTTACAGGGTATCAGCGAAGGGATCTCATTTAGATAACTACAAAGGATTTTGGTTCTGGTTTGAGGGGATCGGCGAAGGGATCTCAATTTAGCCTAACTACAAAGGATTTTGGTTCTGGTTTGAGGGGATCGGCGAAGGGATCTCAATTTAGCCTAACTACAAAGGATTTTTGTTCTGGTTACAGAGGATCGGCGAAGGGATCTCAGTTTAGCCTAACTACAAAGGATTTTGCTTCTCGTTAAAGTGGATCGGCGAAGGGATCTCAGTTTAGCCTAACCACACCCAGACTTTGGTTATGGTTAAAGGGGATCGGTGAAGGGATCTTAGTTTAGCCTAACTACAAAGGATTGTGGCTACGGTTATAGCGAATTGGAGAAGGGATCTCAGTTTAACCTAACCACACATAGAATTTGGTTCAGGTTATAGGGGATCGGCTAAGGGATCTTAGTTTAGCCTAACCACACACAGACTGTAAACACCCAAAGGAAATATATATATATATATATATATAAGAGAGAGAGAGAGAGAGATGATTATGCAGTTTTCGCTGCCGATGCGGAAATCGGTACCGACGCAGTTTTCACTGCCGATTCTGGATTGGGCAGCGACGCAGCCTTCATTACCGATACAGAAATCGGTAGCGACACAGTCTTTCGTTGCCCATTTCTTGATCGGCAGCGACGCAGTGAAGGAGTTACGGAGCAAAAAGATCCCCATCGTCAGAATCTTATGGCGAAATGCTCAAGTAGAAGAGGAAACTTGGGAGAGGGAGGCTGAGATGAGGAAAAAGTATCCCAATTTATTTGAACTACCAGGTATGGAGTGTGAAACTTCTTAAATTTCGAGGACGAAATTCATATTTAGGAGGGGAGAATGTAAACACCCAAAGGAAAAAAATATATATATATATATATATAGAGAGAGAGAGAGAGAGATGATGATGCAATTTTCTCTGCCGATGCGGAAATCGGCAGTGACATAGTTTTCGCTGCCGATGCGGAAATTGGCAGCGACACAGTTTTCGCTGCCCATGCAGAAATCGGCAACGACGCAGTTTTCGCTGCCGATTCTGGATTTGGCAGCAAAACAACCTTCACTACCGATACAGAAATCGGCAGCGACACAGTCTTTCGCTGCCCATTTCTTGATCGGCAGCGACGCAGTTTTCGCTGCCGAGGCAGAAATCGGCAGCGATGCAGTTTTCGCTGATGATTTCTCAATCAACAGTGACGCAGAGCTGGGAGGGAGGGGTAAAACTAGTTTTAGATAAACCAAAACAAGGATAAGAACACATCTAAACCAATCCCCAAACAACCCATTTCTTTTGATGGGGAGTATAAATACAAGGAGAGAAGAGAGAATGATCCATCTTCTTCCCAAACCAGTAGCTGCATGTCGTTCTTCCCTTCCTCTTTCACAACAGAAACTTAAATCAAACCAGTAGAGAATGCTTTGTGAACTTGTGAGGGAGAGATGAGACCTTGAGAGAGGAGTGGACAGCTGCGTAGAGGAGAGGAAAAAGAGAGCTGGAAAACGTTGAGAGGAAGAAGAAGGAGGAGAACCAACAGGAGAAGAGAAAAGAATAGCGTCAAACCTCCCTCAAACTTAGTTAAATTCAGAACGTATGGGTCATGAAACTCCCTTCCTCAGAAATGAAAATGAAGAAGAAAAACCCTAAGAAAAATTGATCTAAGACCTAAGCCAGCTGTGAAGGAAACTGAAATTAACTAGGAGAACTAGCAAACAGAAGTGAAATAAAGTCAATTTCAGAACATCTAACAAATCATGGTAGAGGGCTGGCCTTAACTATGGGGTGGGCCAGCATGCATGTGTGTGTTCTGCTGGGGTTTTGTTGAAACATTTCATGCTGTAATAAATGTGCTCTGCTGGAGTTTTGTTATGCTGTAATTAATGTATTCTGCTGGGATTTTGTTATGTTGTAATTAATGTATTCTGCTGGGATTTTGTTGTGCTATAATTGATGTATTCTGCTGGAATTTATTGAAAGATTATATACTGTAATTGATGGTTTTCCATGTGTGTGTTCTGCTGGAATTTTGTTGAATGATTATGTGCTGTAATTGATGGTTTTCCATGTGTGTGTTCTGCTGGAATTTTTTTGAATGATTATGTGCTGTAATTGATGGTTTTCCATGTGTGTGTTCTGCAGCAAATTAATATTCGCTGTCGATTTGTGTGTTGTGCAGTGAAACTCTGTTTCGCTGCTGAAACTGAGCCTTCTGCAGCGAATTAATATTCGCTGCCGATTTGTGTGTTGTGCAGTGAAACTCTGTTTCGCTGCCAAAACTGTGTTGGCTGCAGCGAATTAGTATTCGCTGCCGAGTTGTGCGTTGTGCAGCGAAACTGTGGCGCCAACAGCGAACCAATTCTCGCTGCCGAACTGGCAGTCTACAGCGAACCAGTTGTCGCTGCCGAACTGGCAGTCTACAGCGAAACAGTTCTCGCTGCCGAAGCGGGCAGCCTGCAGCGAACCAGTTCTCACTGCCGATTTCTATAATAAGCCTCCTAGGCAGAAATGACTGAAATGCTAGTAACAATTCATGATATGATGGTGTAAAATATGGAACACTTGTATGTGAACATATGAACTCTTGAAATGAGTGTGATGATGAATGTGATTCAAAATATATATATATATATATACAACTGTGCTGATTTGTGACCATTGATGTCTTAGGTGGTGCGATCGGGATTGGACCATCATCAAGACAGGAACAACCCATAGGTGGAGCAGGTAGGTGTCTTGCACCTTTCTTTTTCATACGTTGAATCTTGAAATATTTTAACTTGAGTACTACCATATTGTTAAAACCGATATTAGATTGTCGAACGCTTAAATGTTGATTAAAGGTTGATTAGCTTCGGCTAATGGCATCCGAACGGATGGCCGGGACAAAGAATGATTAGCTTTGGCTAATGGCATCCGAAGGGATGAACGGGATGAAGGACTGATTAGCTTCGGCTAATGGCATCCGAAAGGATGGCCGGGACAAAGAATGATTAGCTTCAGCTAATGGCATCCGAATGGATGGCCGGGATGAAGGACTGATTAGCTTCGGCTAATGGCATCCGAACGGATGGCCGGGACAAAGAATGATTAGCTTTGGCTAATGGCATCTGAATGGATGGCCGGGATGATGGACTGATTAGCTTCGGCTAATGACATCCGGATGGATGGCCGGGACAAATGAATGATTAGCTTCGGCT
Source organism: Populus alba (assembly GCF_005239225.2). NCBI lineage: Eukaryota > Viridiplantae > Streptophyta > Magnoliopsida > Malpighiales > Salicaceae > Populus > Populus alba. The sequence goes on along the minus strand of NC_133297.1, from coordinate 19,905,780 downwards.
AATGGCATTCGAAAACTTGTGCATCTATTTGTACTACTAATTGTTTTATCAACTACATGAATAAATTATAAATCTTAATGCTTCATTTAATTGCCAAACCGTTAGTACCATTATTATTATTATTAAGTATTTGCATTCTCTTAAATGTTTTGTACTGCTGCAGGGATGTCACACCAACAAGATGTCTAGGAAACCCGATACACGGGAAACATATTTTGCAAGGAATCATGTAGATGCATCTAAATCACAATGTATTTGTATTGATCAATGTACTGAATGTATAACTTTTATTAGATCCTTTGTGTTTAAAAATGTGATGTCTATTAGTGGGATAGGAATGCAAACTCATGACTATGAATAAATTTTTAATATGAACTTCAAATCATGCAACTTTAATATTACGTGTTTGTGCAAGATTCACTTTTAAATGAAATGTTGATTGTATGGATTGTATTTTGATGATGTGAGAATTCAAGTTCCCTGATTACCGCACCATTGTATTAAATATATATATAAAAAAAAATTACTGTTGATTTGGGCTTGGAAAGCCGGGTTGTTACACAGACTTTGGTTATGGTTATCGGGGATTGGCGAAGGGATCTTAATTTAGCCTAACCACAAAGGATTTTGGTTCTGGTAAATGAGGATCAACGAAGGGATCTTAGTTTAGCCTGACCACACACAGACTTTGGTTATGGTTAAAGGGGATCTGTAAAGGGATAGTTTAGACTAACCACACACAGACTTTGGGATCTCAGTTTAGCCTAACTAAAAATTTTTTTGTGGTTCAAGGGTATTGGCAAAGGGATCTTAGTTTAACCTAACTACAAATGATTTTTGTTCTAGGTAGAGGGATCGGCTAAGGTTTCTAGTTTAGCCTAACACACACAGTCTTGGTTATGGTTATAGATCAGCGAAGGGATCTCAGTTTAGCCTAATCACACCAGCTTTGGTTTTAACGGGATCGACGAAGGGATCTTAGTTTAGCCTAGGTACAAGAGATTTTAGTTCTAGTTAAAGGGGATCGGTGAAGGAATCTTAGTTTAGCCTAACCACCCATAGAGTTTGGTTCTAGTTAAAGGGGATCGGCAAAGGGATCTCAGTTTAGCCTAACTATAAAGAATTTTGCTTCTAGTTAAAGTGGATCGGGGAAGGGATCTCAGTTTAGCATAACTACAAATGATTTTTGGTCTAGTTGATCGGCAAAGGGATCTGAGTTTAACCTAACCACACACAGACTTTTATTATGGTTAAAGGGGATTGGCGAAGGATCTTAGTTTAGCCTAACTAAGATTGTGGCTATGGTTATACCGAATTGGCAAAGGGATCTCAATTTAGCCTAACGACACACATAATTTGGTTCAGGTTAGAGGGGATCAGCGAAGGAATATATGTTTAGCCTAACAAGACACAGACTTTGGGATCTCAGTTTAGCCTAACTGCAAAGGATTTTTGTTCTAGTTAAAGGGGATCAGCGAAGGGATCTCGGTTTAGTTTAACTACAAAGGATTTTGGTTCTGGTTAGAATCAGCGAAGGGATCTCAGTTTAGTGTAACTACAAAGGATTTTCATTCTGGTTACAAAGGATCGGCGAAGGGATCTCAGTTAAGCCTAACCACACACAGACTTTGGTTCAGGTTAAAGGGGATCGACGAAGGGAACTTAGTTTAGCCTAGGTATAAGAGACTTTTTTTCTAGTTAAAATAGGATCGGTGAAGATCTTAGTTTAAGAGTTTGGTTGGGTTAAAGGGGATCGACAAAGGGATCTAGTTTAGCATAACTACAAAGATTTTGTCTGGTTAGAGGGGATGGCGAAACGATCTTCAGTTTAACCTAACTACAAAGGATTTTTGTTCTGGTTACAAGGGATCGGCGAAGGGATCGTAGTTTAGCCTAACTACAAAGCATTTTGCTTCTCGTTAAATGATCAGCGAAGGAATATCAGTTTAGCCTACCACACGAAATTCAGAATTTAAGTTCGGGTTAGAGGGGATCGGCTCTAGAATCTCAGTTTAGCCTAACTACAAAGGATTTTTGTTCTGGTTAGAGGGGATCGGCGAAGGGATCTCAGTTTAGCCTAACTACAAAGGATTTTGGTTCAGGTTACAGGGGATCGGCGATGGGATCTTAGTTTAGCCTAACTACAAAGGATTTTGCTTCTCGTTAAAGGGGATCAGCGAAGGAATATCAGTTTAGCCTAACCATACACAGACTTTGGGATCTAAGTTTAGCCTAACCACACGCAGACTTTTGTTTTGGTTAAAGGGGATGTGAGGGATCTTAGTTTAGCCTAAACACACAGTCTTGAGATCTCAGTTTAGCCTATTATAAAGGATTTTTTTTGTAGTTATAGGGGATCGGCGAAGGGATCTAGTTTAGCCTAACTACATGGATATTTGCTTCTGGTAACAGGGATCGGCGAAGGGATCTCAGTTTAAGCGACAACAACACACAGACTTTAGTTGTGGTTAAAGACGATCGGCGAAGGGATCTTAGTTTAGCCTAACAAGAAAGGATTGTGGCCATGGTTATACCGAATTGGCGAAGGATCTCAGTTTAGCCTAACCTACACAGAATTTGGTTCAAGTTGGATCGGCTAAGGGATTAGTTTAGCCTAACTACAAAGGATTTGCTTCTAGTTAAAGCAGATCGAAGGGATCTATTTTTCCTTACTAACAAAAGATTTTGGTTCTGGTCAAGGGGAGCAAAGTAATATCAGTTTAGCCTAACATAACACACAGACTTTTGGATATCAGTTTAGCCTAACTACATAGGATTTTTGTTCTGGTTAGAGGGGATTGGCGAAGGGATCTCAGTTTAGCATAACCACACACAGACTTTGGTTCAGTTAAAGGGATCGGGTAAGCGATATAGTTTAGACAGTCTTTGGATCTCAGTTTAGCCTAACACAATGGATTTTGGTTCTGGTAACAGGGGTCGGCGAAGAGATCTCAGTTTAGCCTAACCACACACAGACTTGTTGTGGTTAAACGGACGGCGTAAGGGATCTCAGTTACCGTAACCACAACCTAGAATTTTGGTTGTGGTTAAAGGGGATCGGCAAAGGGTTCTCAGTTTACCCTAACTATAAAAGGATTTTGTTCTGATTAGAGAGATCGGTGAAGGATCTCAGTTTAGCCTAACACACATGTATTTTATTTTGTAGAGGGGATCAATGAAGGATCTTAGTTTAGCCAAACACACAAAGATTTGGTTTCAATTAAAGGGGATCGGTGAAGGGATCTCAGTTTAGCTTAACTACATAGGATTTTTGTTGTGGTTAAAGGGTATCGGCGAAGGGATGTCACTTTAACCTAACTACAAAGGATTTTAGTTCTGGCTAGAGTGGATCGGCTAAGGGATCTTAGTTTAACCTAACCACATTCAAACTGTGGTTATGGTTATCGAGGATCGGCAAAGGGATCTCAGTTTGGCCTAACTACAAAGGATTTTGGTTCTGGTTAGAGGGGATTGGCGAAGGGATCTCAGTTAAGCCTAACCGTACACAGACTTTTGTTATGGTCCAAGAGGATCGGCAAAGGGATCTTAGTTCAACCTAACTACAAAGTATTTTGGATCTGGTAAGAGGGGACAGCGAAGATCTTAGTTTAGCCAAACCACACACACAGATTTTGGTTTCACTTAAAGGGGACCGGCGAAAGGATCTCAGTTTACGTCTAAACCACAAAGGATTTGGTATGTGTAAAAAGGGATCGGCAAAGGGATCTCAGCTTAGCATGACCATACATAGACTTTGGTTATGGTTAAAGGGGATCTGTGAAGGGATCTTAGTTAGGTTAACTAGTAAGGATTGTGGCTACGATTATAGCGAATTGCCAAAAGGGATCTCAGTTTAACCTAACCAACAACACAGAACTTGGTTCAGGTTAGAAAGGGTCGGCTAAGGGATCTCAGTTTAGCCTAACTACAAAGGATTTTGCTTCTATTAAAGTGGATCTCGCTAACGATCTCAATTAGCCTAACTACAAGGATTTTTTGGTTCTGGTTAAAGGCGATCGGCGAAGGAATATCAGTTTTAGCCTAACCACGCACAGAACTTTGGGATCTTAGTTCAGTCTAACTAACAAAAGGATTTTTTGTCTCGGTTAAAGGGGATCGGCGACGATCTCAATTAGCCTAACTACAAGGATTTTGGTTCTGTTAAGGGATTGCTGAAGGAATATAGTTTAGCCTAACCACACACAAACTTTGGATCTAGTTTGGTCTAACTACAAAAGGTTTTGCTTCTAGTTAAAGTGGATCGGCTAACGGATTCTGTAAAGTGTAGCCAGATTATGCTAACTACAAAGATTTTGTGGTAAGGGCTTCTGTTAAGAGTGTTATCGACTGGATCTTCAGTTAAGCTTAACCAGCGACGCAGAGGGGATCTAAGGAATAAAAGTTCAGTTAGCTACTTAACTAACTACAAAGGAATGATCTGTGTGTGTGTTTGTATTTCATATTTTCAGATTCTGGGTCCGAACTACTCGAGTTATAACTATCTCAGTTAAACCAAGCCATTCAGTGGATTTATCTGGTTTCTGGAGGGAATCAGTGCAAGCGAGGACTCCCTTACAAAGATTTGGCTAACTTACAGATGCTAGAGACAGGACCCCGCGGCTTCAGGAAATAGCAAGGTTTAGCAACCCTTAGGCCGAGCATATATGAGATCTCTCTACTTAGAATATTTTAAAGGTTACTGGTTGCACCTTCTCGAGAGGGATAAGATGCTGCGACGGCCATGCTGGGTCACAAAACGCAGACAAAGACTGTCTGTCTCAGTTTAGTCTATCGTCGCGACAAGGAGAGATTTCAGCACACAGTCGTTTGAGGATCCTCAGTTTTAGATGGCCGAAAGGATTTTTGTTCTGGTTACAAGGGATCAGCGAAGGGTAAATGGATCCTAGTTATAGCCTACAGGATTTCTGGTTACAATCCGGGATCTCGCGAAGAGATGGTTACCTTACTACACCCACGAATGTGCTTTGTCCTCTTTGTTTCTAGCCTAACCTCAGACGGAAGTGTCACGCTTACCACATCTTTTTGCTCGTCTACAAGGGATGCAACGGGCAAGGGTATCTCACTAGTGCTCATTAGCAACCTATGGCTTATTTAAATAGTCGCGACTCTTAGCTAATTTAGAACTAAGTTGTAGGATGGTTCTCAGTTTATTCTAACATACAAAGATTTTTCTTGCTAGTTAAAAGTGGATCGGCTACGAATACTCAAGATTTAAAGCCTAATTCACACAAAGGATTTTGGTTCTGGTTAAAGGGGATTCGGCGAAGGAATTCGTAGTTAGCCTAACCACACACAGACTTTGGTATCTTAGTTTAAACGCCTAAACTACAAAGGCTTCTGTTATGATTAGAGGAGGATCGCGAAGGGATCTTAGTTTAGCCTAACTACATACAGGATTTTAGGCTTATACGACAAAGGGGATCGGCAAAAGGGATCGTTTAGCAGATTACTAGCATGTTACAAATGGATTTTGGTTCTGTTAGCAGGGGTTTCAATCGCGAAGTGATCTCAATCTAGCGTAAACACAAAGATTTTGGTTGTGATTACTGGTGACAGGGGATCGGCATAAGGATCTCAGTTTAGATAAAGCTACAAAGTATTTTGTTCTGTTCTGTTAGAAGGGCTCGGGCGAAGGGATCTTAGTTTTAGCCTAACACAAATTTGATTTTGCGTGCTTTCTCGTTAAAGTGGATGGGCCAAGGCATCTCAGTTTTAGCCTCACTTACTCACAATACGGAGCTTTGGTTAATGTTAAAACGGGATCCGCCGAATGATTCTAAGTTTTGCCCACTAGAACTTACAGGAAGATCTATTTTGTAGGTGGATTCGTTATAGCGAATTGCGAATGGATCATTCAGTTTAAGCCCTAACCACACAAAACTATCAGTTTAGCGACAGGCTTAGCTTAACTACAAAGATTTCGTTCTAGTTAATATCTTATAGTGTCTAACGGATAAAGAGGGAGCGTGAATGGACTCAATTTAGCCCTAATTATATAAGATCTTTGCTCTAACAACAAAAAGCATCTTCTGTTCTAAAGGCACACACACACTCACCTCTCTACCTACACTACCCTCTGACTTACTTGACATGGCGAAGAATATCAGTTTAGCCTAAACACACTTACAGACTTTGGCTCCGACAAGGGACTCCTGAGTTAGCGTCATCTCAACACATACGAGTTATCTCGGTTATAAGTGGGTTACGTATCAAACGGATCTTAGTCTAGCCTAACCACACATAACTTTTGGTTTAGCCTAAGGATCTTATAGTGATCTAGATAAAGTGATTATGGTCTTACAGGATCCAAGGGATATCAATTTAGTCCTGATTCGACGAAGGATTTTCTTCTAGTAAAGTGGAATTGGACTAGACATAATGGAGGGATCGGTGAAGGGAATCTAGTTCAGCCTAAAATATTGGCGAAGGGATCTAGGTTAGATTTTTGCTTCAGGTGAAAGGGGATGGTAAAGGCCCTAACTACAAGGATCAGGTTTAAAGGGCGCGAGTTGCCTAGTAACAGGAGAGATTCGCTTAGTTACAGGTCTGGTATCATATAACAAAGATTGGCTATGGTTATAGGCGAATGTGGCGAAGACTTAACCACACAGAGGACTTTGTTTTAAAACAAGGAGTTTTGCTTCATTAAATGAACTTGTTCTGTTAGAGGGTGATTGAGGATCTCAGTTTGCAAGTTTTGTTCTAATCCCAGTGTTAGCTAACTACAAAGATATACACAAGGAATCAATTTTGCCTGATTAGCGTGATGCTTTAGTTGGTTCTGTTATAGGGATCGGCGAAGGGACGATCTCAATTCTAGCTTTAACTACAAAAGGATTCTAAACTAACTATCTAGTTGTTGTGTTAAAGGTATCGGCGGGATTAATTAAGTAACTTACAAAGATTTAGTTCTGGCTAAGGGGATCGGCTAAGGATTAACGTAAGCTAAACCACATACACAGAACTTCGGTTTGGTTAGAGACGGGAACAGGAATCTCAGTTTGCCTAGACAAAAGATTTGTTCTGGTTAGAGGGGATGTGAGCGAAGGGAATCTCATTTAAGCCTAACCTCACACAGAACTTTTGTTATTAGTTAAAAGGACGCAAAGTAATCTTAGTTATTAGCCAACGTAAAAAGGATTTGGTTTTGAGTTATATGCGGATTCGCAAAGGATCTCAGCTTGCCAACACAACACAGACTTGTGTTCCTGATTTTAGGGTGGTCGTCGTAACGATCTCAGTTTAGCCGCTATAAAGTATGATTGTGGTTCAGGGCATCGTGGGAGAAGTATTCACTTAGTTAGACCGAACTAACAAATGATTTTTGTTCTAGGTAGAGGGGTCGACTAACGATCTTAGTTAAGCCTAACCATCTCAAAGCATACTTGACGTGTGGTTACCGAAAGGGATCGGCGAAGGGCTCCAGGTAGCCTAAACTACAAAAATTTTGGTTGTGTTTAGGGTATCGACAAGGATCTTAGTTTACCTAAACTAACAATGATTTTGTTTCTAGTATAGGGGATCGCTAACGGATCAGTTAAGCCTCCAAAACAGACTTTGTGATGGTTACCGGGATCGGCGAAGGGATCTCTGTTCGCCTAACTAAAAGGATTTTTGTTATGTTACAGGGATGGCAAAGGATATAGTTACAGCCCTGATTACAAAGATTTGCTTCCTAGTTAAGAGGATGCTAAGGAATTCAGATTAGCCTAATTACAAATGATGTTTGTTCTGGTTAAGGGATCGGACGAAAGGCTATCAGTATAGTCTTAACACACATAGACTTGTTTCTTAAATGGATTGGTGAAGGATCTCATTTAAGCCTAACCACACAAGACTGTTCTGTATACGGGATCGCGAAGATCTCAATTTAGCTAACTACAAAAGGATTTTGTTTGGTTAAAGGTATCCGCGAGGGATGTAATTTAACCTAACTACAAAGATTAGTTCTGCTACGAGGATCGCAAGGATCTTAGTGTACTAACCAACACAGATCGTTATGTTCGAGGATCGTAAATGGGATCTCAGTTTATCTAACTACAAAGCGATGTGGTTATGGTTTAAGCAGGACGGTGAAGGATATCAGTTTTAGCCGATACAAAGATTTGTTCTACTTAAAGTGAATCGCAAAGGGAACTTAGTTGCCTAACAGCAAACGTTTTGTTCATTGGTTAAAGGATCTGGGACGAGGGTTATCAGTAATATGCTTTAACTACACACAGCTTATGGTTTTCTAAATGGGTTTTGTGACGGGAATTCTCAGTTTAAAGCCTAACCACATATAGCTTTGGTATCCTGGTTAGAGTGGATGGCGATGGGATCTTTCAATTTAGCTTAACTACAAAGATTTTTGTTTGTGGGTTAAAAGGTACGACGAAGGATGTTATTTAACCTAACTACAAAGATTTTAGTTCTGGCTAGGGGATTCTGGCTTATGGGATCAGTAGACGTAGCCTACCATACAACACAGACTTCGGTTATGTTATCGATGACGGAGAAAGGGATTTAGTTAGGCCCTAACTACAGGATTTTGGTTTTTGGTTAGAGGGAATGCGAAGGATCATAGTTTAAACCTAACCACATCTGATTTTGTTATAGTTAAAAAGAATCGGCAAAGCGCTATCTTAGTCTTAGCCTAACTAACAAAGAATTTTCGTTTTGGTATAGATCGCAAAGGGATCTTAGTTAGCCTATCCACACACAAACTTTGGTTCATGATATATAGGGATCGCGAAGGGATCTCAGTTTAGCCTAACTATAAAGATTGTATGTTGTGGTTTAGGGTATCGGCGAAGGGCAATTAGTTTAACCGATAGTACAAATGATTTTTGTTCTAGGTAGAGGGATCGAACTAACGGATCTTATTAAGCCTACTACAAACAGACTTTTGTGTGATGGTTACCGGGATCGACGAAGGAAATCTCAGTTTAGCCAAACTACAACAGAATTTTGGTTGTGTTCAAGGGTATCGACAAAGGGATCTTAGTTTAACCTAACTACAAATTGATTTTTGTTTAGGTATAGGAGGAATCGGCTAAGGGATTCTTAGCTTTAGCCTAACACACACGACTTGGTTATGGTTATAGGCGATCAACAAAGGTTTCAGTTTTAGCCTAACCACATTACAGACTTTGTTCTAGGTTAAAACGGACTCGACGAGGAACTTCGTTTAGCTTACGTACCAAGAGATTTTCAGTTCTAGTTACAGGGATCTGTGAAGGATCCTTAGTTAAGCCTAACCGGCCATAGAGTTTGGTTTGTTAAAGGGGATCGATAGAAGGGATCTATAGTTAGCATTAACTATAAAGGAATTTTTGTTCTGGTAGCAGGCGAGGCGCGATAGACGGGATTCTTAGTTTAGCTAATACTACAAAGGATTGCTTCTGGTTAAAGAGGATCGGAATACGGCGAGGATCTCTAGTTATGCTAACAAGGATTTTTCGTTCCTAGTTATAGGGATCGCGCGAAGAATATTAGTGTTAGCTACACACACTCAGACTTGTGATCTTAGTTGGTCTAAATTACAAAAGATTTGCTTCTAGTAAAGTGATCGGCTACGGTCTCAATTAGCTAACCACAAAGTATTTTTGTTTCTGTTAGAAGGGGATGCGGCTAGGGATCTTTAGTTTATGCTAACTACAAAGAATTTTTTCTGTTATAATGGACGGCGAGGGAATCTTTAGTTTAGCGTAACTACAAAGATTTGTCGTATAAAGTTGGAATCGAGTGAGGATCTCAGTTTAATCTAACCACATGCAGACTTGGTTGATGGTTAATAAGGGGATCGACGAAGGATCTTCAAGTTTATCCTAAAACAAAGGATTTGGCTATGTTATAAGCGAATTGCGTAGGGATCCTTCAATTTGGCCCTAAACACACCAACACATAATTTGCTTCCTAGTTATAGCGGATTCCATCTAGGGATCTAAGTTATGGCCATAACTAACAAAGCGATTTTGCTTCCTGTTTAAACGTTGATCAGCCGAAGGATCTAAATGTTTTAGTCCTTAGCCTAACCACACACAGACTTTGGGATCTCAGTTTTATCCTAACTGCAAAGGATTTTTGTTCTAGTTAAATGGATCCCCCCGTGAAGGGATCTTAGTTTAGCATAACTACAAAGGATTTTGGTTCTGGTTAAGGGGATCGCGACGTAAGGGAATCTCAGTTTAGCCCTTAAACTAACAAAGGATTTTTCGTTCATTGACAGTTAGAAGGATCGGTGAAGGGATCTCAGTTAAGCCTACCACACATCCAGACATTTGGTTCCAGGTAGTAGGAAGGAGATCGCGACATAAGGGAACTTAGTTTAGCCTAGGTATAAGCAGATTTTAGTTCTAGTTACAGGGGATCGGCTGCAAAGCATCTTAGTTTAGCCTAACCGCCCACAGAGTTGGTTCTGGTTAAGTGGATCAGTGAAGGGATCTTAGTTAGCATAACTACAAAGGATTTTTGTTCTGGTTTAAGAAGCATGGATCGGCGAAGGGTAATCTCAATTTAGCTCTCCTAACTACAAAGGTTATATTTTTTGTTCCTATGTTATAGGGGATCGGCGAAGGATCTTCAGTTTATCCTAACTACAAAAAGGATTTTGCTTCTAATTAAAGTGGATCGGAAGGGATCTCAGTTTAGCATAACTACAAAGGATTTTTGGTTCCTGGTTAAAGGGCTCGGCCGAAGGATCTTAGTTTAGATCCTAAAACTACAAATGATTTTGCTTCTCGTTAAAGTGGATGGGCAAAGGGATCTCAGTTTAGCCTAACCTCACACAGACTTTTGTTATTGTTAAAAGGGATCAGCAAAGGGATCTTAGTTTAGGCTAACTACAAAGGATTGTGGCTATGGTTATAGCGAATTGGCGAAGGGATCTCAGTTTAGCCTAACCACACACAGAATTTGGTTTCAGGTTAGAGGGAATCGGCTAAGGGATTTCAGTTTAGCCTAACTACAAAAGATTTTGCTTCTAGTTAAAGTGGATCGGCTAAGGGATCTCAGTTTAGCCTAACTACAAAGGATTTTGGTTATGGTTAAAGGGGATCGGCGAATGGATATCAGTTTAGCCTAACCACACACAAACTTTGGGATCTTAGTTTAGCCAAACTACAAAGAATTTTTGTTCTGGTTAGAGGGGATCGGCGAAGGGATCTAAGTGTAGCCTAACTACAAAGAATTTTGGTTATGGTTACAAGAGATCGGCGAAGGGATATCAATTTAGCCTGATTACAAAGTATTTTTGCTTCTAGTTTAAAGTGATTGGCTAAGGAATTCAGTTTAGTCTAACTACAAATGATTTTTGTTCTTGTTAAAGGGGATCAGCGAAGGGATATCAGTATAGTCTAACCACACACAGACTTTGGTTTTTCTTAAAGGGGATTGGTGAAGGGATCTTAGTTTAGCTTAACTACAAGGATTTTGGTTTCTGGTTAGGAGGGGATCGTGAAGGGATCTCAGTTTAGCCTAAGCACACACAAACTTTGGTTCTAGTTAAAGGGGATTGGCAAAGGGATCTCAGTTTCATCTAACCACACACAGACTTTGGGATCTTATTTAGTTTATCCTAACTACAACGGATTTTGGTTCTGGTAAAAGGGGATCGGTGAAGGGATCTGAGTTTAGCCTAACCACACACAGACTTTGGTTCTTGGTTAGAGGGGATCGATGAAGGGATCTCAGTTTAGCTAACTACAAAGGATTTTGGTGGTGGTTAAAGGGATCGGCGAGGGGATCTCAGTTAAGCCTAACCACTTACAATCTTTTGTTATGGTTTTTTCAAGGGGATTGGTGAAGGGATCTTAGTTTAGCCCAACTAAAAGGATTTTGGTTCTGGTTCTAGCGATCGGTTAAGGGATTCTCAGTTTTATGGCCTAACCACACACAGACTTTGGTTCTGGTTAAAGGGGATCGGCGAAGGGATCTCAGTTTTGCCTAATAACACCTAGAATTTGCTTCTTGTTAAAGGGATCGCGAAGGGATCTTAGTTAACCTATTCTACAAAGGGTTTTGGTTCTATTTAGAGAGGATCGGCGAAGGGATCTTAGTTTAGCCTAACCACACACAGACTTTGGTTCTTGTTAAAGGGGATCGGCGAAGGGATCTAAGTTTAGCCTAACTACCAAGGATTTTGGTTCTGGTTAGAGGAGATCGGCAAAGGGATCTCAGTTTAGCCTAACCACACTCAGACGTTGGTTCTGGTTATAGGGGATCAGCAAAGGGATCTCAGTTTAGCCTAACGACAAAGGATTTTGGTTTTGGTAGAAGGGGATCGGCAAAGGGATCTCAGTTTAGCCTAACCACACAGAGACTTTGGTTATGGTAAGGGGATCGGCGAAGGAATATCAGTTTAGCCTAACCACACACAGACTTTGGGATCTTAGTTTAGCCTAACTACAAAGGATTTTTGTTCTGGTTGAAGGGGATCGGCGAAGGGATCTCAGTTTAGCCTAACCACACACAGACTTTGGTTCAGGTTAAAGGGGATCGACGAAGGGAACTTAGTTTAGCCTAGGTACAATAGATTTTGGTTCTAGTTAAAGGGATCGGTGAAGGGATCTTAGCTTAGCCTAACCACTCAGAGAGTTTGGTTCTGATTACGGGGAATCGACGAAGGGATCTCAGTTTAAACATAACAAGTGTCCCGTTTTGCCAAATTCGGCTCCTAGAGTGATATAGTCATTCAAAGAGCAAAATGACTACGTACACAAACACTCATCCCGAAGCTGACCAAAGACAACTATGATAGTTGGTGCATCAGATTGAAGACATTCCTTGGTGCACAAGAGTGTTTAGATATTGTACAATATGGTTTTGACGAACCAGAGTCCAAAGAAGCAGAAGATGCTCTACAAGAAGCACACAAGCAAGCCCTAAAAGTCAACAGAAAGAAAGACAACAAACCAAAGACCATCATCTATCAAGGTTTTGATGAAGACACATTCGAGATCATTGCTTCCGCAGAAACATCAAAAGAAATATGGGAGGCTCTCCAACAAAAATACAAAAGTGCTGACAGAATCAAGAAGATTCGTCTACAATCTTTGCGAGGTGAATTTGAATTATTACAAATGAAGTCGGATTCTATTTCTTATTATCACACAAGAATTATGGTGATAGTCAATCAGATGAGAAGAAATGGAGAATCCATAACAAATTCTCGAATTACTGAGAAAATTTTGAGATCCCTAGATCCAAAATTTGATTTTTTTGTTGTCGTTATTGAAGAGTCCAAAGAAGTGGACAAGTTGATAGTGGATGAGCTTATGAGTTCTTTGCAAGCTCATGAGCAAAAGATTGTAAAGAGAAATGGAGATAAGGCCATTGAGCATGCCTTACAAGCAAAGTTGTCTCTTAAAAACAGATATGAGCAAGGGGAGACTTCAATAAGTGGATATACCACTCAAGCAAGAAGTCAACAATCCAGAGGAGAATTTCAGTGATTCCAAGGAAGAGGATCTTGGAATACAGGCTTTAGAGGAAGAGGTGGTAGAAACACCACCAGTGGAGGTCGAGGACAACAAGCATTCACTCCTAGAGGAAGAGGAGGCGATTACAATAGCCGCGACAAGAGGAATATCCAGTGTTATAGTTGCAATCAATTTGGGCACTATAGCACTAAATGTCGAAGGAAAGCTCCGTTAGAGGTACGTGAGCAAGCCAACTATGCAGAGAAGGATGACAGAGGAGCAGCTGCATTACTTGTCCAACAAGGACTTGGCGAGAAACAAGAGAATATATGGTATCTAGATTCTAGAGCCAGCAATCACATGTGTGGCCACCGAGATTTATTTGGTGATCTAGATGAGACCATACAAGGTCTAGTTACTTTTGGAGATACCTTAAAAGTTCCATTCAAAGGTAAAGACAACATCCCAATCAAGTTGAAGAATGGAGATCATAGCTACATCGCCGATGTTTACTATGTCCCAGCCATAAAGCAGAACTAGATAAGCATTGGTCAACTTATGGAGACAGGTTATACTCTTTTCACAAAGAATTGTCATTTGACAATTACAGACTACAATGGGAGACTAATTGCCTATATGAAAATGTCCAAGAATAGGATGTTTCCTTTAAACATCCAGTATGATGCAGCAAGGTGTTTGAGCGCCATCACCAACAGTGAAGAATGGCTTTGGCACCTGAGGCTTGGACATCTGAATTTCACGAGTCTGAAGATGCTAGCAAGCAAGAAGATGGTCAAAGGTATGCCTCACATTGATCATCTGGATGAAGTCTGTGAGAGTTGTGTCCTTAGCAAACATCACACATCCAGTTTTTCTAAAGAAGTCAACTAGAAAGCAAAGATGCCACTGGAGTTAGTGCACACAAACACAGATGTGTGTGGCCCAATAAAGTCTATGTCGACTGGACAAAATAGGTACTTCCTCACTTTTATTGATGATTTTAGCAGAAAGACGTGTATATACTTTCTGAAGAGGAAGTTAGAAGTATTCAATTGTTTTAAAGATTTTAAAGCAATTGTGGAGAAGCAAAGTGGCTATAAGATCAAAACTGTGAGATCTGATCAAGGTGGAGAATATACAGCAAATAACTTTGAAGCCTTTTGTACACAATAAGGCATCAGACATCAGACAACACCAGCTTATACACCACAGCTGAATGGTGTAGCTGAGAGGAAGAATCGAATGATTCTTGACATGGCAAGAAGTCTGCTTAAAGCAAAGAAGCTGCCCAAGCAATACTAGGCTGAAGTTGTATCATATGCAGTGTATCTACTAATCGCTGCCCAACCAGAAGTTTGCAAGGTGTCACTTCAGAAGAAGCATGGAGTGGTCACAAACCAAGTGTTACTCATCTACGAGTCTTTGGTTGTGTGGCATATGCAAAGATCCCAGATGCAAGAAAGACCAAACTCGATGATAAAAGCGACAAATACATCTTTGTCGGATATGGTGAAAGAAGGATGGGATACAAGCTGTATAGTTCCTCCAGCCCTAACAACTAACACTAAGCATTGTCACAACCATTGCATCTGCTTATAAATTCTTTGAAGACAAGTTATCCTTCCAAGTTTCAAAGCTTCTCCGTAGAAATAAACATGCACAATTTTCCTTTATCTGAAGGGCACAACGTAGATGACGTTGAAATCCTGTATGTAGATTGTTAGGGACCAAGTTCATGTTGAAAAGAAGTATTGAAAACTGAAAAGCATTCTCCACCCTTCAATCCTACAAGTGTAACGGAGAAGACGAGAAGGTTCCTCTTTTTTGAGACTCACAAAGGGTTATTGGTGTGAAATCCATAGATCAAATTGCTATGTAAACTTCTAAAAATTGGTTTGAGCTTTGATTTGTGTGTGTATATATATATATATAAAACCGTCTTCGAAGGTAAGAATTTAACTCTATTATTTTTATGTAGAATAATGTTGGTTTTTTTTTTTTAATTTTCTGCTTTTATAGTTTCAACTAAGATGACAAATTAACATACCAAGTTAGACTGAATTTAATAAAAATGATAGTTAAACATTAATTATTTTTTTTATTTTTATAATGGATTGTCTTTTATAGTATGTGGTAGAGCCAATTTATTAGCATGTGGATGAAAATGACCTCTAATTTGAATTTATTTTTTTGGTACGTCATTGTTCAATATATTTATTTGATTAATATGATAATAATTTTGTGTTGCGTACTTAGTTAGCACACGTTTCTAAATCTAGAGGTCGCGGTTTATTTCAACGTCATCTACGTTGTGTAGGATCAGATAAAGGAAAATTGTGCATGTTTATTAGTAGGTTCAGATGCAATGGTTTTGACAATGCTTAGTGTTAGTTGTTCGGGCTGGAGGAACTATACGTTAACAAGCTAGCTTTGAAGTGTTTGTCATCGTTCCACAACTTTCCAATCGATTTGAGTTCATTTTATAAAATTTAACCAAGGCAACAAAAAAGTTTAATGAACAGAATAATTAATCAGTTTGGTTTGACTAAATTAATATGCTAAAGTATATTTTCGCATCAATTCTAGAAAAGCCATGCTATTTTTTTTTTTATGTTTGGTCTCTTTTCTTTTAAATATGTTTTTATGCTATAAATTTAAACTTTCTCTCATCAACTTTTGCCTTGGATCAAGTTCCGATAATTACCTGCCAAGAATATATAAATATAAGATATCATCAACTCAAAAAAATCACATGAAATAAATAAAAATTATAACGACTAAAAAGGCACTATTAAAATAACTGAAAAAATCAAATCGAACCCAAACCGAAAAAAACCGACCCAAAACCGGAAAAAAACGAGTCAAATCAAACCGAACCAAAACTGTTCAATTTGAACTTGTTTTTATTCTAAAATAACCAAATCGAACCGAGCCAAAATAAATTTGGGTCTAGCTACCGCTGGATCGATCCAATATTGGGTCCTGCCCCATGAGGACTTGCCTAACCCAACATTATTGATGCTGCGTCAGGATCCAATTTTCTTGGGTTGTGTCAGGACCCAAAGCACTAGGGTTTGGTGTCGGTACCCAAGGCTAATGGGTCCAGTGTCGGGACCTAATTCCCTTGGGCTCAGTCAGGACCCAAAGCACTTAGATATGACATCAGTACCCAAGGCTAATGGGTGTTGTATCAAGACCCATGATTCTTGGATTTTAGATTTCTAAATATAATTATTTTTATTATAATTAAATTTATTAATATAAAAATTATTATTATTATTGTTATAAATATTATTATTTTTATTATAATTAAAAGTATTAATATTAAAAATAGTATTACTTGTGTTATAAATATAATTATTTTTATTATAATTAATATTATTAATAAAATAATAAATAATTTTGAAAAAACATTATTATCAATATTGAAAAACAACCATAGATTTGATTTGAAGTGTTAAATTAATAATAATTTTATTATTATTATTATTATCACTATCAAAGAAAAACCATAATTTTTTTTTAAAGATGAAAAAAAAAAATTAGCAAATAAATGAAATATTATTATTAATATTATAAATATTATTATTGGATTTGACATTGCAGTTAAACTTAATGCTTTTATAATCCTTAAACATTTTATATTTTTTTAATAGTTTAAAAGGTGAATCAACGGCGTAGTTATGGCCACCAAACTAGTTCATCGTAATTGGTTTCTATTTGAAGTTTCACCACCCATATTCTATAACAATAATACATCCTAAGTCATCTTTACGCTTCTGCCCTCGACTTGTAGCATATTCTATATTTAATGCCCACTCCAGTTTCAAATAATGCAGAATAGAAACCGCTCCTCCTGAGCCATGGTGGTGCTTCCTTATACTGTTGCTTTCCTTCTCCTTTCCTCCTTACAGACTGTAAAAATCGCAAGCAAGTTTGCGTCTCTTTCTGTTTTAATTGAGCTGTCTTCATTTCAGTCTATGAAAACAAAAAATGTTGTTCTGTTTTGTCGTTTAAAAATTGATGTTGGATCATCTGCTTTAATTTTTGCTGCTTTTTGTGCAGACTCGCAATCATTCATCGGTATAAACTATGGCCAACTTGAGGACAACCTTCCACCACCATCATCCACCGCAAAGCTTCTTCAATCCACTTCAATCCAAAAGGTCCGATTATATGGATCGGACCCCGCCATAATCATAGCCTTAGCCAACACCGGAATTGGAATTGTTATCGGCACTGCAAATGGTGACATTCCAGGACTAGCCTCTGATCCCAATTTTGCCAAGACCTGGATCAACACAAACGTGCTTCCCTTCTATCCAGCTAGCAATATCATCCTCATCACTGTTGGCAACGAGGTCATGACTTCCAATGACCAGAATCTCATGAACAAGCTCTTACCAGCAATGCAAAATGTACAGAATGCTCTAAATGATGCATCGCTCGGGGGTAAAATTAAGGTCACCACAGTTCATTCGATGGGAGTGCTTAAGCAGTCTGAGCCACCTTCTTCTGGAAGCTTTGATCCAAGTTATGGGGATCTGATGAAGGGCTTGTTGGAGTTTAATAGTGCGACTGGTTCGCCTTTCGCAATCAATCCCTACCCTTACTTTGCCTACAGAAGCGATACAAGGCCTGAGACTCCTGCTTTTTGCCTTTTCCAGCCGAATGCAGGACGAATGGATGGAAACACTAAGATCAAGTACATGAACATGTTCGATGCCCAGGTGAGAGTAAATCAAATTGTAAGTGCGAAAATTTTGTATCAATAGATGATCTAATAAAAATGCACCTCCAATAACCTATTTAATTTATTGAAACAGACCCAGTCACTAGAAGCAACACCACAACCGCCTCCAGCAACAGCAGCCACCGCCACCAGCACCATCACTAGCAACAATGATAGCAGCACGAGCACGAGCACGAGCACAAGTACTGGCACGAGCACTAGCACAAGCTCAAGCACGAACACCATCAGCATCTAGCAGCAACAACAAAGTATATTTGATTAGGATTTTCAATTTAGGTTTGTTGGATGCTTTATGGGACTTTCTTTGATTTTCCTTTTTTTTTATGGCTTGCATACCTAGAATAAAAAGTTGTAAAGAGACGATGAAGATGGATTAAGGTTTTTCTCTTGATTTTATAAGTTTCTTTGTCTAATCTATTGTTTAGGAGTACATTGAAAAAATAATTTGGAAATGACTTGAGGGGATATTTGTTGGTTTAGTATTATTATTAATGTTTTTCTTAAAAAAAACAATTTAGCTAAAGAGAAAAGAAATAAAAAGTTAAGCTTGTGAGCTAGCTCTATTTGCACTTTTATGGTGTACTAGGTTTTTGGATTCATCATTTAAAAAGGGCCCAAAGCTCTTGAGTCTGATATTACAGACAGACTCACTTAAACTTAAGTAAGTTTATTGTTATTATTAATATTATAAATTTTATTATTTATATTATAAATATTTTTAAGTTTATTATTATTACTACTACTATTATTATTATTATTAAAAATATTATTTTTCTATTATAAATTTTATTGTTTTTATTATAATTAATATTATTAATATCATAATTAAGAAATTTTAAAAATATATTATTAATTTTGAAAAAACAACCATAAATTTGTTTGAATTGTAAAATTATTATTATTATTATTATTATTAAATTAATAATTTTCAAGAAAAATTTTATTATTATCGAAGAAAAACAATATGTTTTATTTGAGGGGATTAAAAACTATAAAAACTTAGGTAAGATAAGTTTAATATTATTATTAATATCATAAATATTATTAAATTTGAAATAAATTTTATTACTATGAAAAAAAAACATATATGTTATTTAAAATGTAAAATCAATTATTTTTATTAATATTAACTTAGGTCTAGAAGGGCATGCTAGATCCAAGTTGATTGGAAGTGACAAAGGGAAGACCGAAGTCCTTTTTGTATTGCAGCCCTGTCTTGCCCAAGACAATTAGGTCAGGAGCTAGACCCTAGGCTAATGGGTTCGTGTTAGGACCAAATGCTCTTGGGTCTTGCATTCTCACCAAACTCTAATATGTTTTGATTGTAGCCAAATCCAAGACTTTTGGGTTCCTCATTTTAGAGGGGCCCAAAACTTCTGGATCTGGTTTTGCAATCAAACCCACTTACATTTGGGTACATTTATTGTTATTATTAATATTAAAAATATAATTTTATGTATTATAAATTTTTTTAATTTTCATATTATTAATATTAAAATATTATTATTTTAGTTTATAAATATTTTTATTTTTATGATGATTAATATTATTAATATTAAAATTATTATTATTTGTATTATAAATTTTATTGTTTTTATTATAATTAATATTATTAATATCATAATTAAAAAATTTAAAAAATATATCATTAATTTTGAAAAACACAATAGATTTAATTTGAAATATAAGATTATTATTGTTGTTGTTGTTGTTAAATTAATAAATTTGAAGAAAAATATTATTATTATCGAAGAAAAATAATAAGTTTTATTTGAGGGGATTATAAACTATAAACATTTAGTTCAGATAAGTTTAATATTATTATTAATATCATAAATATTATTAAATGTGAAATAATTTTATTACTATAAAAAAAATATATAGATATGATTTGAAGGGTAAAATCAATTATTTTTATTATTATTGACTTGGATCTGGAAGGGCATGTCAGACCTAAGTTGTTTGGAAGTGGTAGGGAAAAGACGCAAGCCCCTTGGGTATTGCAATCTTACCTATCCTAAGACAATTGGGTTAGGAATCAGACTATTGGCTAATGGGTCATTCTCTGGATTCGATGTTCTTGGTTCCTGCGTCCTCAACAAAATATATGGGTTTGGATTGCAGTCAAACCCAATGTTTTTTAGTCTCTCATATAAGAAAGGTCTAAAGCTCTTAAGCCTGGTGTTGTAGGCGGACCTACTTAAACTTTGGTAAGTTTATTGTTATTATTAATATTAAAAATATAATTATTTGTATTATAAATATTTTAAATTTTAATATTATTAATATTAATATTTTTATTATAATTAATTTTGTTAATTAAAAATATTATTGTGTTATAACTTTTATTTTTTTTATTATAATTAATATTATTAATATCATAATTAAGAAATTTTAAAAATATATCATTCATTTTGAAAAACAAACATAGATTTGATTTCAATGGTAAAATTATTATTATTATTATTATTATCATCGAAGAAAAACAATAAGTTTTATTTGAGTGGATTGAAAAATATAAAAATTAGGTCCTATAAGTTTAATATTATTATTAATACCATAAATATTGTGAGATTTTTTATGTATGGGGCATGGATTTTATGGGACCCTTTCCTAGTTCTTTTGGTTTTCTTTACATTTTGTTTGTTGTGGATTATATTTTAAAATGTATAGAAGCAAAGGATACCCGTGCTAACAATTCTAAGGTTGTTGTAGGATTTCTCAAATCTAACAATTTCAATAGGTTTGGAATTCCAAGAGCAATGATAAGTGATCAAGGCACCTATTTTTGAGATCAAACTGTTGAAGCATTGATGCGAAAATATGGAGTACATAACTGAATAGCCATAACTTACCACCCACAAACCAACGGACAGGCTAAGATTTCAAATCGAGAAATAAAGAACAGCTTGCATTTAGAGGATGCATTTTGGGCATACCGCACATCATACAAAACTCCAATCGGAATGTCACCGTATAGGTTGGTTTTCGATAAGTTACGACATTTACAAGTGGAAATTGAATATCGTGCCTTCCGGGCAGTGAAACAACGCAATCTTGATGCTAAAAAGGCAAAAGAAATATGAAAATTACAGTTGCAAGAACTTGAAGAAATTTGATTGGAAGCATATGGCAATGCAAGGCCATATAAAGAGTGAAACAAATATCTTCACGATAAGTTTTTACAGTGCAAGCAATTTTTTGTTGGGCATATAGTATTCCTTTTCAACTCTAGATTGAAATTCATGCCCGAGAAATTATGATCTAGATGGATTGGACCATTTGTTGTTTTAAATATTTTTTCTCATTGTGTTATTGAAATCTAAAGCAGTGAAACTAACAAAGTTTTCAAGGTAAACGGCCATATACTAAAAGCTTCTTCAATCCACCATCATTGGGTATAAACTATGGCCAAGTTGCGGACAAGCTTCCACCACCATCATCCACCGCAAAGCTTCTTCAATCCACTTCAATTCAAAAGGTCCGATTATATGGTTCGGACCCTGCCATAATCAAAGCCTTAGCCAACACCGGAATTGGAATTGTGACCGGCACTGCAAATGGTGACATTCCAGGACTAGCCTCTGATCCCAATTTTGCCAAGAGCTGGATCAACACAAACGTGCTTCCCTTCTTTCCAGCTAGCAATATCATCCTCATCACTGTCGGCAACGAGGTCATGAATTCCAATGACCAGAACCTCATGAACAAGCTCTTACGAACAAGGCAAAATGTACCAAATGCTCTAAATGACGCATCGCTCGGGGGTAAAATTAAGGTCTCCACAGTTCATTCGATGGGATTGCTTAAGCAGTCTGAGCCACCTTCTTCTCGAAGCATTGATCAAAGTTATGGGGATCTGATGAAGGGCTTGTTGGAGTTTAATTGTGCGAATGGTTCGCCTTTCGCAATCAATCCTTACCCTTACTTTACAGAAGCGATACAAGGCCTGAGACTCTGGCTTTTTGCCTTTTCCAGCCGGATGCAGGACGAATGGATGGAAACACTAAGATCAAGTACATGAACATTTAAAGGAGATGCTCAGGTGAGAGTAAATCTAATTGCAAGTGCGAAAACTTTGTATCACTAGATGATCGAATAAAAATGCTACTGACAAGTGGTTTAATCAATTGCAGGTGGATGCAGTTTATTCTGCACTGAATTCTATGGGATTTAAGAATGTTGAGATTGTGGTGGCTGAGACTGGATGGCCATTTAAAGGAGATGACAACGACGTAGGGCCAAGCATTGAGAATGCCAAGGCTTACAATGGCAATTTGATTGCAGTCCTTCGATCGATGGTGGGCACTCCACTCATTCCAGGAAAATCAGTGGATACATACCTCTTTGCTCTTTATGACGGAGACTCGAAACCTGGACCTGGTTCTGAGCGATCATTTGGACTTTTGAAGACTGATCTCACCATGGTTTATGATGCTGGACTCTCTACAAGTAGCCAGGTAAGAACAAAATTTACGTGCATTTCATTGGTATTTCGAGTTTTCAACAGCCAAGTGTTCTATTCCTCAGCTTTCCTTTGATTTGGCATTTAAATTTATGAGTTTGGTTGGGAAGATGGGTTTTAAAACATCACTACGCATTTTGTTTGTTAATAGAATGGACGGTTCCTTTTCAAGAAAGAAAAAGGCCAAAATGTACTAACAAAAAGCCCCTTGAAATTAACTTTTGAACAAAAAATATCCTGATTTTCTATCCTAAATATTATGACTTTTGGAATAGACTTGTTCTGTTAGGAAATTATCAAAAAAAGAAAAACCCAGCCCATAACATCTTTTTAATCGCTCTCTATGTCTCTATTTATAATATTAAAAAAAAGGAAGAAAGAAATATTCAATTTTTTAATCTAACATCTTTATCAAAAATATTTGAAATACATGGAATCATCATTTTTAGACAAATAAATCCAAAATATTCTTTCATATTTCACCTGCAAAAACTCATTTAATTTATTGAAATAGACCCGATCACTAGCAGCAGCATCGCAACCGCTAATAGCAACAGCTACTAGCACTAGCAACAATAACAGCAGCATGAGCATGAGCACGAGCATTATCAACATTAGTAGCGGCAGCAACAAAGTATATTTAATTAGTATCAGAAACCTCAATTTTGGTAGATTTTGTTCGTGAAATTGTGAATATTTTTACATGATGCTTCTTTTATAGTTCCTATCCATGCCTTCCATGTTGCCACTGTTTCTTTCGGTTCATCTCCGTCGTAATAGTAGTTTATACTCTCTTCTGCATGGCAAGAGGATCCTATGCTGGTTTGAGATCATTTCAGGACTGAAAGTTAATTTTTATAAAAGCTCACTTTTATAAATTAATTTGGATAACGAATACACTTCAGGTTTGGCTAATGCAATTTTCTGTCGCAGTGACACCTTCCCAATCAAATACCTTGGGTTACCTCTAGGTGCTAACCCAAATAGGCTCTCCACTTGGAAACCAGTATTGTCCACAAACAAAGCAAAGTTAAGGTTGCTTGGCACGAGGTAATTAAGAGTAAGCCCCTTGGAGGTCTCGGGCTGGGTTTGATTCACAACAAAAATATGGCTTTGATGTTTAAATGGCTTTGGAACCTTGATAAAGGAGTGTTAGGAGGTTGGCAAGAAATTATCCTACGGAAGTACTGACCACATTTTGCAAATGGCCTTCCTGTGTTTGTAGGTTCTTTATCTTGAAATTGGTGTGGCATGGTATCTGCAATTTCCTTAAATCACAACATAGTTGTTTCCCTCCAATCCAATGTCGGGTTCAAGGTGGGTGATGGGAGAAACATCAGGTTCTGGTCTAATTCCTGGCTAGGCTACGCAGCCCCTCTCTAGTTCATGTTTCTTAGGCTTTACAACCTCTCCCTGCAGCAATCATTAAGCATTGCAAAAGTTCATAACCCAACTGATAACTCCATCAATCTTTCTTGGAGAAGACCCCTTTAATCCCGAGAGCTCTACATGCGTGAAAGCTTGATAGCAGAAGTGGAATGTGGTCTAGTCTTCTCTGATGGTGAAGACAACAAGATTTGGAATTCCCAGAACTCCAATGTTTACACAGTCTGCTCAGGGTGCCATCTTTTTTATGGTTTTAATGTTTCAGCAACTCTTCACTCCCCTGCTCTAGTTTGGAAAGGGTTTGCGCCTCCAAAAATAGATGTTTTCATATGGCTTCTTCTAAACGATAGTATCTTCACAAAAGGTTTCGTAGCTGAGAGGAGAATCATCAATTATGAGGAAGCTTTTTGTCGTTTTTGCTATAAGGAGATTGAGACTATACATCATCTATTCCATCTTTGTCCTACATCATGGTCTCTATAGGGTAGACTCTTTAGTTGGTTTGGGAGTGTAGGCTGCCTACCAAAAGACTCAAATCAAAACATTTAGGAATGGTCTGGCCTGGTAAAAGGAAAGTTTTAGTGTCACGCAATTACCCTTCTCTATAAAGGATTATACTGGTCAATTTGGAAAGCACGCAACCATATAATCTTTGACTCCAAAACTCTAGACTGAGATGTGATTTTTGACCTCACCTTTCATCGGTTGGCCTTTCGGTTGAAGTTCTCTGTTAAAAATTTCAACTATATAGCCTCCAATCTTTATAGAAATCCTGAATGTATCATAAATTGGACTAACTAGTCGGGGCTATAAATTCCTCGCTCTCTGTATGTTTTTTAATCCCCCCCACCCCCAAGTAATCTTCCTTATTTTGCAGCCCTCATCTTCTTAATGGGGATGCCTTATTTATAATATTCTTGATTATTATATAAAAAAAAGTTTTATTGACGTGATCTATTATGCTTTAAGACTCTGACTAAACCAAAAACTCCAGCAACACCATCTCTAAAGCTGTAAAAACAAAGCAACATGGTGCGTGCCCAAGTCTGGTGTATCAGATGCACAGTTGCAGGCCAATCTGGATTTTGCTTGTGGACGAGGGATTGATCGTGATCCGATCCAACCAGGTGGGGCTTGTTTTGAACCGAACACAATAGCATCTCTTATGCCATGAATCTCTTCTATCAAACTTTTGATAAAAATCCTTTGAACTGTGATTTCTCACAATTAGCCATTTTCTCTTCCAACAACCCAACGAGTTCTCTCAAAACACTTCCTTCTTGGTTTTACTAATCCCTCTTCATGTTACAGCATTTGCGCATAAACTACAGCTGTGTAATATTCTTTTATTTTTGTACTACAGGCTATAATGCTTGCACTTGCCCAAGTGAGGACCCATGTAAGAGCCTTTTGGAGGTGACGGGTGCATTATGCCATTCTCTTTCTCACTTAAAGTGGTGAAGCCATCATCTTTTTACTAGTAAATTAAGGAGATTCAGTGTGTGTGTAAGCTTGCAAAGAAATGTTCATACAATATTTTTTGCTAGAACGACCTATCCTCCATCTATTTGTGAAATTAGTCGGTCAAGTTTCTTACAACTGAGTAATGCTTAAGGTTATGCAGCAAGATTGTGTGATTTGATCAATGCAAAAAATAATAAAATATATATAGCCTTGTTGCAGGTCGTTAATAAAAGGATAAAAAAGGAAATGAAACCATAAAACACATGAAAAACAAATCATTTTATAAAATATATATATAGCGTTGTTGCAGGTGTCTTCATTAACAAAAAAAAGTCCTTCACCAAAACTTTTACTGTTTAGTCCACCATCTATTCACTAAATTTAAACACAAAGAAACAAAAACATTTAAAAAAAAACATTACAAATCACAGGAAGCTCAAACACCATTAAATCCAAACCCTCCAACACCTCTCAGTTGCATCCAAATCCTCGATTTGCGTGACATTAGGAGTTACAATTTTCTCAAGAATCAACTGCGCAATTTCATCGCCAACCCTTACCTCGATATTAACATTAGAGTAATAATCTCAACAGGGCCTTTGTAGTGAGCATCTATGACACCAACACCCACATCAATCGAGTGCTTCCATGCCAATCCCAATCTCAGTGCTAAAACAACAAATATCAATTTTAGAAATAAAACCAAACCATCCGTGAACATAAATTAAAAGGTACAATGCGAGATTTACCAATACAAGCATATGTTCCTTCAGGTATAGCAATGCTCAAATATGTAGGGATAAGAGCTTTTAATATTAAAAATATTTTTATTTTGGTTTATAAATATTTTTATTTTTATGATGATTAATATTAAAAATATTATTATTTGTATTATAAATATTATTATTTTTATTATTATTCTTATGTTTTTATTATAATTAATATTATTTTTATATAAATTTTATTGTTTTTATTATAATTAATATCATAATTAAGAGATTTTGAAAATATATCATTCATTTTGAAAAACAACCATAAATTTGATTTGAAGGGTAAAAATATTATTATTATTATTATTAAATTAATAAATTTAAAGAAAAATATTATTATTATTATTATTAAATTAATAAATTTAAAGAAAAATATTATTATTATCGAAGAAAAACAATAAGTTTTATTTGAGGGGATTAAAAAGTATAAAAACTTAGGTCAGATAAGTTTAATTTTATTATTAATATTATTAAATTTGCAATAAATTTTATTACTGTCGAAAAAAAAATAGATGTGATTTGAAGAGTAAAATAAATTATTTTTATTATTATTAACTTTGGTCTGGAAGGGCATGCCAGACCTAAGTTGCTTGGGAGTTGCACGGGTAGACCGAAGTCCCCTGAGTCTTGCAGTCTTCACTAGCCCAAGACAATTAGTTCAAGAGTCAGACCCTGGGTTAATGGGTCCGTGTCAGGACCCAATGCCCTTGGGTCTTGAGTGTTCATCCAACTCTATTGGGTTTGATTGTGGCTAGACTCAAGGCTTTTGGGTCCTTTATTTAAGAGGGGCCCAAAACTCTTGAGCCTAGTGTTGCAGTCAGACCCATTTAAACTTTGATAAGTTTATTGTTATTATTAATATTAAAATATTGCTATTTTGGTTTATAAATATTGTTATTTTTATGATGATTAATATTAAAAATATTTTTATTTTTATTTTAATTAATATTGCTAATATTAAAAAAATTGTTATGTGTTTATAATTAATATTGCTAATATTAAAAATATTATTATTTGTATCATAAATTTTATTGTTTTTATTATAATTAATATTACGAATATCGTAATTAAGAATTTAAAAAATATATCATTAATTTTGAAAAACAAAATAGATTTGATTTGAAGGGTAAAATTATTAGTAGTATTATTATTAAATTAATAAGTTTGAAGAAAACTAATATTATTATTGAAGAAAAACAATAAGTTTTATTAGAGGGGAATAAAAAACTATAAAAACTTAGGTAAGATAACTTTAATATTATTATTAATATCATAAATATTATTAAATTTGAAATAAATTTTATTACTATTGAAAAAAATATGTGATTTGAAGGGTAAAATTAATTATTTTTATTATTATTAACTTAGGTCTGGAAGGGCATGTCAGACCCAAGTTGCTTGGGAGAGAAAGGGGGAAGACCCAAGTCCCTTGGGTTTTGTAGCCCTACTTGGTCCAAGACAATTAGGTCAAGAGTTTGATCCTAGGATAATGTGTCCGCCTCAACATTCAATGCTCTTAGGTCTTGCATCCTCCCCAAATATAATGGGTTCAGATTGCAGCCAGACCCAAGGTTTTTGAGTCCCTCATTTAAGAGGTGCCAAAAGCTTTTGTGCCTTATATTGCAGCCTAATCCACTTAAACTTAGTAAGTTTATTGTTATTATTAATATAAAAAATATCATTACTTATATTATAAATATTTTTAATTTTAATATTAAAAATATTATTATTTGTGTTATAAATTTTCTTGTTTTTATTATAATTAATATTAATAATATCATAATTAAGATATTTTAAAACTACATCATTAATTTTGAAAAACAAACATAGATTAGATTTCAAGGGTAAAATTATTATTATTATTATTATTAAATTAATAAATTTGAATAAAAATATTATTATTATCAAAGAAAACCAATAAGTTTTATTTGAGGGGATTAAAAACTATAAAACTTTAGGTCAAATAATTTGAATTTTGTTATAATATCATAAATATTTTTAAATTCATTCATATTAATAAGTTTGAAATAAATTTTATTACTATATAAAAAAACATATATGTGATTTGAAGGGTTAAATCAAATATTTTTATTTTAATTAACTTTGGTCTGGAAGGGCATGCTATACCAACGTTGCTTGGGAGGGGCGGGGAGCATACCCGTGTCCCCTTGGTCTTGTAGTCCTACCTGGCCCAAAAATATTGTGTCAAGAGTCGGACCCTAGGCTAATGCGTCCGCGTCTTGGGTTTTGCATGTTCACCAAACTCTAATGGGTTCATATTGCAGTCAGACTCAAGACTTTTGGGCCTGTCATTAAGAGGGACCTAAAGCTCTTGGGCTGGTATTACAGTCAGACCCACTTAAACTTGGACAAGTTTATTGTTATTATTAATATTAAAAATATTATTATTTGTATTATAATTAATATTGTTAATATTAAAAGTATTATTATTTGTATCATAAATTTTAAAGTTTTTATTATAATTAATATTATTAATATCATAATTAAGAAATTTTAAATATATATCATTAATTTTTAAAAAACAATCATAGATTTGATTTGAAGGGTAAAATTATTATTCTTATTATTATTAAATTAATAAATTTGAAGAAAAATATTATTATTATTGGAGAAACACAATAAGTTTTAGTTGAGCGGATTAAAAACTATAAAAACTTAGGTCATATAAGTTTAATTTTATTATTAATATCATAAATATTATTAAATTTGAAACAAAATTTATTACTATAAAAAAAATATAGATGTTATTTGAAGGATAAAATCAATTTATCATAAATATTTTTATTATTATTAACTTGGGGCTGGAAGGGCATGCTAAACCAAAATTGCTTGGGAGTAGCAATGGGCAGACCCAAGTCCTTTTGAGTATTGCAGCCCTACTTGACCCAAGACAATTGTGTCAAGAGTCAGACCCTAGGCTAATGGGTCCACGTGAGGACCCAATGCTCTTGCGTCTTGCATTCTCACCCAACTTTAATGGGTTAAGGCTTTTGGGTCTCTCATTTTAAAGGGCCCAAAGCTCTTTGGCCTGGTGTTGTAGTTAGACCCACTTTAAACTTGGGCAAGTTTATTGTTATTATTAATATTAAAATTATTATTAGTATTATTATTTAAAATATTTTATTGTTTTTATTATAATTAATATTGCTAATATCATAATTAAAATTTTTAAAAATATATCATTAATTTTGAAAAACACATATTAAATAAGTTTTATTTGAGGGGATTGAAAACTATAAAAACTTAGGTAAGATAAGTTTTATATTATTATTAATATCATAAATATTATTTAATTCATTCATATTATTAAATTTGAAATAAATTTTATTACTATAAAAAACACATATATGTGATTTGAAGGGTAAAATCAATAATTTTTATTATTATTAACTTGGATTTAGAAGGGTATGCCAAACCCAAGTTGCTTGGAAGTGGCAGGGGGTAGATCCAAGTTTCCTAGGTCTTGCAAAAGCACCTGGCCCAAGACAATTGGGTTAAGAGTTAAACTCAAGGCTAATGGGTTTGCAATGCAGTCAGACCCAAGGCTTTTGGGTCCGCAATTTAAAAGGGGTCGAAAGCTCTTGAGCCTGGTGTTCAACCAGACCCACTTAAACTTGGGTAAGTTTATTGTTATTGTCATAATCCATTTTTGGATTATTATTATCAAATTCATTTTCTTTTTTTTAAAAACAAAAATAAAACCAAAACACTATCGTTTTAAACCACATTGTTCTCCTTTTTCCCCAGCTTGCGTAGAGGCAGGGAAGAAGGAGATTTTTAAAATCTTCTTTCCCTGCTAACTCTCTCCCTAGACTTGACACCACCTATACCCACCATACCCTGCAAACATGGTAAAGAAATGAGAGGGAACCATGCCATAGGGCGGCTATGCAGAAGCTGCCCCATGCCACCTTACCCTGTGCTTGGACAGGGTAGGGTGGCCCTTCCCCTTGCTTTGAAGAAAGACAGAGAAAAGAGGGTGAAACAAAAGGGGAAGAGAGGAGATTTTGGGGAGGTGGATAGAAGTTTTGAGAGAGAGACAAAATAGAGAAATGGAATAGAGAGGGGGGGAGAATAGAAAAAAAAACGACGACAAGGAGATTGTTTTTGAAACTAGAGAGAAGGAAACAAGGGGCGAAAAAAAAGACAGGGGAAAGGAGAAGAGATAATAGAGAAGAACAATAACCTCACTCTCTTTCTGGTTTCTCTCTCCACCGTTTGAAAAAGCATCATTGTCAGCGTCTCACCATCTTCTTCCCCCTGCGGGTTGCCCTACAACAATCATGAAGAAAAAGAAAGAAGAAACCAGTGCCTTTGCATAGAAGGGAAAAATAGCAGCAACAATTGGTTTTTTCCACCACTGCCTAGAACCAACATCCGATTGCCACTAGCAGCACTGCCAACGATAGCAACACCACCGCAAGAGGGAAGAACACCATAAAAAACATAAGAAGAATCAGAGAAAAGGAGGGAATGAAGAAAAAAGAGGAATAACATGGAGAGGTAGAGAAGAAGAAGAACTATCGACTAGCCACCCTCAGCTCCCCATTTTGCAACAGTAATGCCACCGCCACCACCATCGGCGAGCACCACCATGAGCCACTACAAGTGAGTCAGCTTCTCGCTCTTCTTCATCTTCTTCATAGCCTACACTGTTTACTGGGCCATACAGCACCAAGCCAGGCCAAAATGGTTGGGCCAGGTGCGGCCCAGTCCAAACAAAATCTTGCAAAAAAAAACTCCTTTAAAAAATGTTGATTTCCCACAATTTGTTATCAACTTTGCTTAATATTGGTTTACAAATTTGGTATTAAAATACCCGATTCTCATCGAAACATTGCAAAACATTATAAAAACAAAATTTTTTTTTTTTTGTTTTCATTCATATAGCCAAGTCTCTCAAAGATAAAAAAAAAAAATTAAAAAAATTCATATCATATTTTCATACAACAAAACTTCAACAACAAAAAAAATTTGCATGCAGTTTAGATTTGATAACCTTTTTATTAAAGTTATGAGAATTAGGCCAGTATTTCAAAAATACCCCAAAATTTTTTTTTTCTTTTAGTATTTGGGATTAGAAATTTATACGTAAAACATATTCCTGACACTAAAAAGATAGTTCTTTTTATAGATGTTAGAACGATTAGATTTTACCCATAAGATAAGGATCTTTTTACTGAGGAGGACTTTTTTTAAACCTTAGACAGACCAACAATTAGAAAACACGACAAGACTTTATTTTTTTATCAAACAATTAAATAATACAGCCTACCTTAGGGTGTATTTGGGGTGCTAATACCTTCCCTTTACGCAACTAGTCTCCATGCTCGATTTCTAAGACCAATTAAGGTTTCTAGTGACCAAAATACTAGGTGGCGATAACCATTTTCCCTTCCCACTAATAAAAGACAAGAATTCCTTGTCTCCCAATATTTGCCAGATATATACTAGAGTGGACGATCGCCATTAACACTGCGCGGGCATGTGCGACATAATGAAAACTCCGATGGGGACCCTATGGACTAAGCTTTCTTTATGTCTATTTTTTGTGTTATTGTTGGGTTTGCATGGTTGTTTTTTTAAATATGCATTTTCCTTTTATTATTTACGCTTTTATTTTTACATGTATCGTTCACACATTGTATAAAATAGATTCATGCATCATTCACTTTTTTATGTGAGAGTTTACACTGAAAAACTTTAGGTTAAGTGGGGGATTAGCAGCTTACCTTATGACTTTTAGTCAAGGTTAACTCTGTGTAAACCCCAATTGTTCGCTGAGTGCTTAGACTAGTAATGATTGGTCCATATGTCATCCCATTACCTAATGAGCCCCTGCATTACCTTCACGAGGGTGATCATTAGGATAACAAGAGACCATTTTAAGACCAGGTAGAAAGCCT
Organism: Populus alba; assembly: GCF_005239225.2. Taxonomy (NCBI): domain Eukaryota; kingdom Viridiplantae; phylum Streptophyta; class Magnoliopsida; order Malpighiales; family Salicaceae; genus Populus; species Populus alba. The sequence goes on along the minus strand of NC_133297.1, from coordinate 19,873,594 downwards.
ACCCATCATGTAATGTCCCAACAACTTGTTTTTAGAGTATAAGCTCCCTAAATAGCCATCCATATCTAATGACCATATACAAACATTTACATCTATTCATTGTAAATAACATACATACATGCATCAGGTTGAAAAATAGGTCCCTAAAGAATCTACAACACCTAACTTTGAGCAAGAAACATGGAAGATGAAGAGTGTACTCACCGTGATGCCTATTTTCAAGAAGAGTTGGTGTAACAACCCGGCTTTCCAAGCCCAAAACAACAGTAAATTTTTTTTTTTTTTATATATATATACTTAATACACATGGTGCCGGTAATCAGTGAACCTGAATCCTCACATAATCAAAGTACAATCCATACAATAAACATTTCATTTAAAAGTGAATCTTACACAAACACGTAATATTAAGGTTGCATGATTTGAAGTTCATATTAAAATATATACATAGACATGAGTTTGCATTCCTATCCTACTAATAGCCATCCCAATTTAAACAAAAAGGATCTAATAAAAGTTATACATTCAGTACATTGATCCATGCAAAATACATTGTGATTTAGAATGCATCTACATGATTCCTAGCAAAAGTAGGTTCTCGTGTATCGAGTTTCCTAGACATCTCGTTGGTGTGACATCCCTGCAGCAGTACAAAACATTTAAGAGAAGGCAAATACTTAATAATAATGGTACTAACAGTCTGGCAGTTAAATGAAGCATTAACATTTAGATATAACAACTAGTAGTACATATAGATGCACAAGTTTTCGGATGCCATTAGCCAAAGCTAATCATTCATTTTTCCCGGCCATCCATCCGAATGCCATTAGCCGAAGCTAATCAGTCCTTCATCCCGGCCATCCGTTCGGATGCCATTAGCCAAAGCTAATCATTCTTTGTCTCTTTGTCCCGGCCATCCGTTCGGATGCCATTAGCCGAAGCTAATCATTCTTTTATCCCAGCCATCCATCCGAATGCCATTAGCCGAAGCTAATCAACCATTAGTCAACATTTAAGCATTCGACAATCTAATATCGGTTCTAACAATATGGTAATACTCAAGTTAAAATATTTCAATATTCAACGTATGAAAAAGAAAGGTGCAAGTCACCTACCTGCTCCACTTGTGGGTTGTTCTTGTCTTGATGATGATCCAATCCCGACTGCACCACCTAAGACATTAATGGTCACAAATCAGCATAGTTGTATTTATTTTTTTGAATCACATTCATCATCACACTTATTTCAAGAGTTCATATGTTCACATTCAAGTGTTCCATATTTTACACCATCATATCATGAAATTGTTACTAGCATTTAAGTTATTTCTGCCTAGGAGGCTTATTGTAGAAATCGGCAGCGAGAATGGTTCGCTGCAGGCTGCCAGTTCGGCGACAACTGTTTCGTTGCCGGCAGCCAGTTCGGCAGCGAAAACTGGTTCGCTGCAGGCTGCCCAATTTGGCAGTGAGAAGTGGTTCGCTGCAGGCTGCCAGTTCGGCAGCGACACCTGTTTCGCTGCCGGCAGCCAGTGCGGCAGCGACAACTGTTTCGCTGCCGGCAGCCAGATTGGCATCGAAAACTGGTTCGCTGCAGGCTGCCCAATTCGGCAGCGAGAAGTGGTTCGCTGCAGTCTGCCAGTTCGGCGGCGACAACCATTTCGCTGCCGGCAGCTAGTTCGGCAACGAAAACTGTTTCGCTGTTGGCGCCACAGTTTCGCTGCACAACGCACAACTCCGCAGCGAATACTAATTCGCTGCAGCCAACACAGTTTTGACAGCGAATCAGAGTTTCGCTGCACAACACACAATTCAGCAGCGAATTAGCATTCGCTGCAGAAGGCTCAGTTTCAGCACCGAAACAGAGTTTCGCTGCACAACACACAAATCGACAGCGAATATTAATTCCCTGCAGAAGGCTCAGTTTCAGCAGCGAAACAGAGTTTCGCTGCACAACACACAAATCAGGGGCGAATATTAATTTGTTGTAGAAGGCTCAGTTTCGGCAGCGAAATAGAGTTTCACTACACAACACACAAATTAGCAACGAATATTAATTCGCTGCAGAAGGCTTAATTTCAGCAACGAAACAGAGTTTCGCTGCACAACAACGCAGTTTTGGCAGCGAATCAGAATTTTGCTGCACAACATACATTTTCGCGTGTACACACACCACACATGCTGTGACAACCTCAGTATATACACCGTCACTAAGTTCCAGCAGAACACACACATCGAAGCCATCAATTTCAACACATAATCCTTCAACAAAATTCCAGCAGAACATACACATGGAAAACCATCAATTACAGCATATAATCTTTCAATAAATTCCAGCAGAACACATCAATTACAGCACAACAAAATCCCAGCAGAACACATTAATTACAGCCTAACAAAACCCCAGCAGAATACATTTATGACAGAATGAAATCTTTCAACAAAACCCCATAGTTAAAGCCAGCCCTCTACCATGATTTGTTATTTCCATTTTATTTATTTTTTTCTTTGTTAGATGTTCTGAAATTGGCTTCATTTCACTTCTGTTTCCTTGTTCTCCTAGTTAATTTCAGTTCCCTTCACAGCTGGCTTAGGTCTTAGATCAATTTTTCTTAGGGTTTTCTTCTTCATTTCCGTTTCTGGTCTTAAGGGGAAGAGGAAGGGAGTTTCATGACCCATACCTTCTGAATTTAACTAAGTTTGAGGAAGGTTTGACACTATTCTTTTCTCTTCTCCTGCTGGTTCTCCTCCTTATTCTTCCTCCCACGTTTTCCAGCCCTCTTTTTCCTCTCCTCTAGGCAGCTGTCCACTCTTCTCTCAAGGTCTCATCTTTCCCTCACAAGTTCACAAAGAATTATCTACTGGTTTGATTTAAGTTTCTGTTGTGAAAGAGAAAGGGAAGAACGACATGCAGCTGTTGGTTTGGGAAGAAGATGGATCATTCTCTCTCCCCTCCTTGTATTTATACTCCCCATCAAATGAAATGGGTTGTTTGGGGGCTGGTTTAGATGTATCCTTATCCTTGTTTTGGTCTATCTAAAACCGGTTTTACCCCTCCCTCCCAGCTCTGCGTCGCTGTCGATCGAGAAATCGGCAGCGAAAACTGCATCGCTGCCGATTTCTACCTCAGCAGCAAAAACTGCGTCGCTGCGATCCAAAAATCGGCAGCAGAAACTGCATCGCTGCCGATCAAGAAATCAGCAGCAGAAACTGCGTCGCTGCTGATCAAGAAATGGGAAGCAAAAAATTGTGTCGCTGCCGATTTCTGTATCGGTAGCGAAGGCTGCGTCGCTGCCGATCCATAATCGGCAACGAAATACTGCGTCGCTGTCGATTTCTGCATCGGCAGCGAAAACTGCGTCATCACCTCTCTCTCTCTCTCTATATATATATATTTTTTCTTTTGGGTGTTTACAGTTGGAGTCTCTGAAGACAAGCATGGCTCACCTCACTAGCTTACTCGAGCAAATACTAGGAAATACCTCTGGTGAAAGTCCTCCTAACCGACCCATCACCTTCAATTAGACTTCGACAACAACTTAGCTTGAAGAAAGAATGAGTGAACATAGTCAAGAGCCTCAATGTAATCCAGTATTTGTGCAATCAATGATACATGTACCAACCCTGACAGTCATAAACACATTTGCCAATGAGTCCTACAAGGCCAAGTCATCGGATAACATCGATCAAGATAAAATGGCAACACTGGAGGCTAGAATTAGAGTCATTGAATGGGTGAATTTATATGACCCAGTACGAGCAGCAAAGATGTGTTTGGTTCCAAATATGGTTGTCCCCAAGATGTTTCGTGTTAATGATTTCATCAAATATAGTGGAACACAATACCCATGACCCACCTCAAGTCCTACTACAATAAAATGGTAGAAGGAGTATATGATGAAAAACTACTGATGTACTTTTTTTAGGATAGCTTAAGTGAGACAACATTGAGCTGGTACATGGGATTGGATAATACAAAGATCCAAAGATGGAAATATTTGGTGGACAAGTAGTACAAGTACAAGTACAACATAGACATTGCTCCCGAAAAAACCTGTAAACCCCAAAAAATTAATAATAATAATAAAGGTTGCTTAAATTGCAAACTAACTACATGGAAAATAAAAGTGAAGAAATTCATGCATAGGGTTAAACAAAAACAGGAATTCAGAAATTTTTGGATATAAATTTCCAAGTCGAATAATTCGAGACATTATAAATTAACCCGATAATGTTGAGGGTTCGATTTAATTGAGCAAAATAAACTTCTAGGGTGGAGTTATAAGAAAAGAAAAGAATACAACTTGATTCTAAGAAGAAGAAAAAAATACAGGGGTAAAAATAATACACTTAAAGGAAATGGGGCATAAGTACAAATAAGAGAAATTATAGAGTATAAATACTCCTCTCCTCACCAAAAATCTACAGCAACCAAAAGGAAATAAAAGAGGGAGTTTTGTATCCATTCCCTGACCCGAAGACTTATCAGTATACCTAATTTCAACAGAACAGGAGCTCATATGAGAGAGGTATAATTTTTCTAAGATGACACATGAATTCTGCCAGCATACAGGTTTTGTGAAGAAACAAGTCTAAAGTACTTCTCAAAGCATCCAAACCGTCATCCAAATCTTTATTTTTAGAAATTTAGCTTCTCTAAGTCAAAAGTCAAAGCTTGAAGATTTTATGCAAGGCTATTTCTTCTCTTTTAGGAAAATAGTTGTTGAAAGGCTTAAATGTAAGTTGTCTACTTAGAAAATACTATTTTATAGAAAAAGGATTAAGGTTTCCTAGGATATAAAAAGAAAGAGAAAGGAAAAGAGAGAGCAGCCAACCAAGAGAGAAAAAACGCCCCTTTCGTCCAACAACACCCAAAATCATGTTTTCTTCCTTCTTTTTTATTAATTGTTCAGTGGGCATGCAAGGCTAAAATTTTTTTCTTGGTTGCAAGGACACATAAACCTTCAGATTTCAAGAACTGTAAGATTTATTTCACATTTTCTTTTTAGTTTATATGATGAATATATTTGTTCTCCTATGCTTATTTTTTCTATGATTGTTTATTTTAATTGCTAGAGCGGACTCTAAGTTAATATTGTAGACAATTTGTTACTAAGTTTGATATCAAAACCGGAGTTGTGGTATATGAACTTATAAAACAACTGAGTTTAATAATTGTGGCGAAACTATGTTATTAACCTTAGGGAGAACATTCGAACAAATCAAACATGGACTACGAACAATTATGTTGTCAAGATTAATCAATTTACCTAGTTCTTAATGCTACCATTCAATTAAATTACTACTACAGACATTGTGGTTATTTGATTGTTAGAGTTAGTTATACAGCGGATCCGTTAATTAACTAATGTTAAGAAAGGATAAATGTTCAGAATATAAAATTGATGTATCATTTCAGTGATCAGTTCTATTTTTCGTAGGTGGATGTTTACTTGAAACCAATGTTTGCTTTCTTGATAATTTTCTGATTTTATTTAATTTCGCTTGATAGTTTTTTGTTGACTTTTGCTTTAGCCTAGATAACCTCCAAACCCCCCCTCAAATTTCATATCATATAGCATAAAAATCTGAACTGGACCTTCCTTGTGAGATCGACCCCTTGATTGCTCTATACTATCTTGTGTGTTGTGTTTTAAGTTAGGGTAATTAATTTGTGCGATCGCGACATCGCAACAATTCTCCTCAACCAACTTGTCTAGATCCTCCTAAACTACCCCCTGGGGTGAAATTCCCACCTTCTTTCTGGAACTGTCCCAATGATTGTATACTTTTCTCTTTCTTTGGAAAAGGTGGTTTCCCAATTAAAAACCCAAAATCTCTCCTCTTAGCATGAGCCGTTTGACTTGCTCAACCAATGGATTCATAGCATCCCTTATCACCCTCTCTATACCCTAAGCAGCCTGTACCAAATCCTGAATAGACTGAAACTGCATGACTATCAATATCACCCTCAGCTCCTACCTCAGCCCATCACAAAACCTCTCTACCATGTGGCGCTCGGTAGGAAGGTAAGTAGAGGTAAAAATTGCTAAGTCCTGGAACCTCCTCTCATACTCCAGAACTGTCATATCCCTCTACTTCAGGTCCAGGAACTCCTATTCTTTTTCCTTTCTATACTGCCAAGAGTAATACCTTTCTTCAAATTCCTTTTGAAAATCTCTCTAGTTCAACCCTTCTCCTACTCTTTTTCTCTTATAGTTTCCCACCAAGAGTGGTCACTCTGTGTCAACAATTGAGTCACACAATCCACTCGAGTTTCCTTTGGCACTTGCATTTAATCTATGACCCTTTCCCCTTTCCACCTTTCTCAACCAATGTCCTATTACTTTAGCATCTTCTTCCCTTGAATAGGTTGTACAACCCATCTCCTGCATACCTTTCACCCATTCAACTAAGGTAACCACTCTCTATGCCAGAGGGGTAGGACTGGATGTGCCTACGGCCATCCCTGCTACTATTGCCTTGACTAGTTGCTTATGGTTGCTGGTGCAGCTGGTGGAGGCCTATTTCCCAGTCTATGGCTGCTTGTTTCTTCAGGCAGCAACAATTTTTCCCTACAGGGTGTAGGGTCATCCTAATGCCCCCTGGATTCTCCCATCTCAGAATGGGTTGATACTACAATTAGATGAGAGGCAGTGTCTACCAGTGGATCCCCTTCAGCTTTTTTACCATCCAATGAGTCATACTCTCTCCTCCTTATAGAAGATGAGTCTGTCACTGCTCCTTGTCGTGTGCGAACCATCCTGCAATATATTTTTGAAACCACATCATTATTTCAGTTCCTAAAATTTCAACTAGATGCTTTGATACCAAAATGTAACATCCCCATATCCGGGATAAAACAACAATCTCATGTCGAATGGAAAATGGAAAATAGGGTATTTTGTATTTGTGTATATATGATTTTCATATTAAAGTCTATCAAAATTTTGACAGAGTCTACACTATACCAAGAGGTCCCAAGTTATCAACATATAACTTGTTTACACTTTTAATATCTTACATCTCATAACTCAATCACGACCCAATCATCCTGGGTCTCAATCCCACAAACATCATCGCCAACACAACCATAATATCTATAACATTCATTGCACAACAAATATCATTATAGAGGAATAAATAAGATAAACAAGCATATATGAAACATGATTATATGAATTTCAGAGTTAAGTTTATCTATTCAAGTTTAAACATAAAATATACAAATTACATTATATAAATATTGCAATATTACAAAATACAAGGATATGCTCTCTAGAAATAGATAACAAAAAGTGAACATAAGCTAGGATCTACTCTTGTCATGCACGTGATGGTCCTGAAACAAAATACATATTATTGAAACATGAATATTACAATAAGTATAGTAGCACAATAATCCAATAATTTTTTTAAAAAAACAAATATGTATTCATATTCTATTGACTTCTCCCTTTTTGTTTCCATTGGAACTCTTTCTCATTCAAGATTTCATAAGATCAATGTAACGGACCCAGCTGCACGATTTGATCAATACTAAAAGATCCCAACATATGCTCTTAATTTGAGGGTAAATTTTTTTAAAAAAGAATTCTACCAAAATTTCAACATATTTTCATTTGTATTTAGGAAATCTCAAGTTATCGACTACTATCAATTTACTCAATCAACCCATCATCACAAGGTCCCATAATTTCGGACCTTATTTCAACCATCAATATTCAATACCTCATACAATCCACACAATATATATATCCTACAAATAAGTTTACTATGAACATAGCCCACAATTCATATTATAAAATTTAAAAGAAAAAGGGATACTAACATGTAAAGAGAGAACTTAAAACATGTTAAGTATTCTTAAACATTTCAAAAGGGTTAATTACAAGATAATTGATGTACTACATGCTGAGCTAAGACTTTTATATATACATCAAGGTTTACACAAGAGCATACTGCATAATCGCATTAATTTCATTATGCTTAAGTTAAATATTTACATAAGCTTAATAAAGTGGAGTCCTAAACTAATGATCTCCCTGGACATTTGATGGACCTGCTACACAAACAACCCAGTAAGCATACCATTATATTAATAAAAGAAATATATATGATCATATAATGTAAACAAATGAAGTATAATTTTTCTATCGAATCCATAAGAATTCTAACAATCAACTTATAATTTGCTTGTGAATCATAAAACACTATTACAACTCATTTGCATATCATTAATTTGAATATTCTTATTTACTTGCATGAACTGAGTGATTTTACATAATCTAACCTAGACATTTTTAGGCAATTATATCTATCAATTTCCCCCAGGTCATTCAAACACGGATACACTTTAAAAATCGAGTCATATCAATCGTTCTCAGGCGTCCCAACGCGGACATCATTAGCCAAAGTCCTATCATAGATGCCATTAGCTGAAGCTAATCTTGTAATTCATCTCCCAATAATTATATCACGGATGTCATTAGCCAAAGCTAATCTTGTAATTCATCTCCCGACAATCCTATCATGGATGCCATTAGCCGAAGCTAATCTTGTAAATACGCTAGACTTTATTTACATTGAACATGACATTCATTGTAATTGCATTCACCAGAAGAACTTTAAATTGCATAAGTGCAAAGATGAGGGAAATCACACACCTGCTCCGCTTGTTTTGTGGCCTCCCCCAGCAGAAGATCCAATCCTTGTCATTCCTCCTGAATCACAAGGAAGTCTTTGGTCATGATCCCTTCAAGCCGAATGTTATCGAGAATCCATATTCATTCATTACACATGTGCTACTTTCTATGTATGTTCATTTCCTCATCATAACCTTCATACACATATCATGTATATTTTCAGAGTTAGTATCTCAATGTGCAAGTGTCTGCACAACTCAATTCTTATATATATACATATAGTACTCACATGAAAGTCTAATTGTTATTGTCTTAAACCTTAACTGTTACTGTTTGATATGTTCCTATCTTACACCTCCACCATTACTGTTTGATCTGTTATTGTCTTAAACCTCAACTATTACTATCTTAGACCTGATCTGTTACTATTTGATTTGTTACTGTCTTAGACTTGAACTATTATCGTTGTAAACTTGAATTGTTACTGTTTGATCTGTTATTGTCTTAAACTTCAATTGTTACTGTTTGATCTGTTATTGTTTTAAACCTGAACTATTATTGTTTAATCTGTTATTGTCTTAGACCTAAACTATTACTATTTGATCTGTTACTGTCTTAAACCTCAATTGTTACTATCTTAGATATCTCACATTTTATAACAATCCCATTGAATTTCATGGATTTTAGCAACCAATTTAACATCTCTAATGAATTATTATGTCTCATAACTCTATTACATACAAAATCTAATAAGAACCAACAATCAACTATATTCCTTGAAATTTAAGAAGTTGTAAAGAGATATTCAAAACAATAGTTCTACTACCTACATTATTCATCAATTCACATCATGGAGTATAAAACAACAAAAGATGAGTACATGGTAGCTACACAAGCTTTTAAAGAAGTAATATCGATGAGGGAACTTATGGAGGAGCGCGAACATAAATAAGAGAAGATTCCTTTGTATTGTGATAGTCAGTGTGTCTTGCATATTACAAGGAATTCAATGTTTTATATAAGAAAAAACCACATAGATGTTCAGTATCACTTTGTTTGCGAAGTGATGAAAGATGAAAGTGTGAATTTTATGAAGATTCACACTAAGAAAAACCTAGCAGATGCTTTGACCAAACCAATCAACACTTATAAGTATATATGGTGGAGATCCTCTTATGGCCTAGCAGAAACGTAAGCACATAAATATGAAAAGTATACAAAGGATAGAACAATCATGGATGATCAAGTGTGAAGACTTGATTAAATCATCAAAGTTTTCAAGTGGGAGAATGTAAAGCCAGTTGGACATTAATTGGTGTCGCCTAGGTCAACAATGTTAGGAACTAATTTGGTGCCACTTGCAGCACCAATTAATGCCTCATGTCTTTTGCAAGACAAAGGCATGGATGCCTTCCTATAAATAAGCAGTGCATCCAAGCCTTAAGATGTACACACAAGAGAGAAAGAAGAGAGAAAAGAAGGAAAGTGATCCGACAAAGTTGTAGGGTATTTGTGAGAGAGTAAAATAGGTGTTTTCTCCTATTAATGGAGAGATTCTCAATTGTTCTCCTATTAGCAAAAAGAGGTTGTAATTCCCACATTACTTAGTAAAATCCTTTTATACTTGCCTGTGGACGTAGCCAAATTTAGGTCAACCATGTAAATTCTCGTGTGACTCATTTCTCATTTTATCATGTTCCTTGCCTTTTGTCTTGTCGGGTTTGCATACTAGTATACTAAAAAAAGCGTTACAAATCACAAGAAGCTCATACACCAGTAGATCCAAACCCTTCAACACCTCTCATAGTTGCATCCAAATCCTCGACTTCCATGACATAGGAGTTACAATTTTCTCAACAATTAACTGCACAATTCTATCGCCAACATTTACCTCGAAATCAACACTAGAGTGGTTAAACAAGATAAACCCAACATAAATAAAATGAAGTTTTGAACCAGATTACAAAATGCTAAAATTAAAAGGACCAAAAGATAACAGAAAAAATTAAATTAATGAAATATTACTATTCATAAATTACATTATAATTAAAAAAAACTATAACCGAAACAAACTTACATTGAAAGGTCGTCCTTCCAATGTACTTGGTATTTGTGGGTGAATTGATTCCATTGTGAAGGCACATCGCCTCTACGCTATGAAACCACGCTTGAAGAGGCTGCATCGTGAGTCGGCGCAGGTGCCTCTTCTTGATCGGCACCTAAGGACAAGTCATCCCCGTTGCTAGAAGAACTAGCTGCAACCATATGCTCATGACATGCTGTTGATTTCATTCTATGCATCGACATAAATTTATATGAATAATTACATAATTTAAATCGATTATTAAAAAAAATTCGGCAGCACCTCCCCTATACTGGAGATTACCCAAAGTTTTCAAACCTCCAATTATTGACAACATCCACAAACCAATTCACTCCATTGAAAAATTTTATATATAACCTAACATCTATACAAATTTAACAATAAAATAAAGAAAAGAATAACATTTAATTTTATATATTCAACTAACATCTATAGAAATTCATCAATAACAATTAAAATTAATGGAAATAATTAAACACATATCACGCAATAATAGAGTAAAATTGAGATAAAAAAAATTAAATTTAATCATATATATTCAATTACCATTTACAAGGTAACTTCAACAATAACAAATAAAATTCAACAAAGTATTCAATTATTATGGCAATACAAACAATAAAATATATTGAATAATTTTTTTTAAAAAAAAAACTATAGACATGAGGAATGAAAAATGCTTACCTTAATAGTGTGTTTATTTCAGGACTTTATCTACATACAATACAAAAAAAACACAATAAAAATATAATTATTAATAAAACAAAGAAAAAACGAGAAAAATAAAATTATTAAGCATATTAAATGAAAATACATACGTTTTAATTTGTTGAAGATTTCAAGAAAAACATAAAAACATTTGCAGTAGAAGAGAGAAAAAAGATGAGATGAAACGAAAGAAGAGAGAAATGAGCTGAAGGGGTGGTCGCTGAGATTTATAGTGCAGTTTTACCAATGGACTCATCGACGTCCTATTTAAATACTATTATTTTTAATTATTCCGTCGGTGAATTTTCAAATATCCGTCGGTAAATTTTGAATTTCGCACTAAAATTTTTAAATGACCCTCCAAAATTTTTGCAGTTCGTCAGCATATTCACGCAGTCAGAGATGCATTAATACCTGTCCTTTGGAATTTGCATAGTCCATCGGTAATTGTGAACTGCACCGACAAATACCGACAGATTGTATCCGTCTATAGAGACATTAGTGATTATGGCATATGTAGTAAATATTTTGCAACTCTCTGTAAAATACCGACGAAATATGTTCGTCGATGTCGATGATGATAGCATATGTAGTAAATATTTTTCAACTCTCTATAAAATACCGATAGATGATGTCCGTTTGGAAATCCGTCGATGATGGTACACTGTTCATGACAGATTGTGTTTGTATTACCTATTTATCCTCCTGCAAACACTTAAATTACAAACTGATTGCACAGAACAATAATAACAATTAATAATTATAAAATAAATATTTCGTGTTACAAAATAAAAAAATTGCTTTACACTTTTGTGTAATGATAGTTAGTCAGAATTTTCTTCTTCATTGTCAATTGAATCATCATCATCTCCATCACAATCTTTAATGTGGATATCCTCATCATCTTCATCAATATTTGCTTGTTTGTTAGTGCTCAGATCAACATTCAATTCATCTACATCAACATCAACATCAACAAGACTATCATCGAAAACATGAAAAATTGAATTTTCTTATAAGTCAATCGAAGGAGCAACTCGATATGGTTCAACCAACTCACTAACTTGAAAGATTTCATCTCGCACACTTTGTCTTCGTTCTCATCCTAAATAACCTCGACATGACCCCTGGGTTTCAATTTTAAAACGGATAACCAATCAACTATTGATTGGAACTTTCTAAAGGAAGGGGTGTATGTGTAATAAACTTGTTGATATTGCTTTACGAAAACAAAGACATCGTTTACATTGCGGAGTCTAGCTTTTAAATTGATTTTGATCAGACCATAGTGAGGATCTACTTTGATTCCTCTGTCAGTGCTATCATACCAATAGCATTTGAATAAAAATATTATATTATGCTCACTATGATATTGCAATTTGACGACCTCTTCTTATTTACCATAATAGTCAACTCCAACCTCATTACAAGTCGATTCTTTAACACAACCATTGATGTTGTATGTCTTTCTTCCATGCTTGTATTTTTCAATATGAAATACATATCCATTGACAAAATACCCATTGTAGCACTTATCGTTTCTTTCAAGGCTCGGGCTTAGAGAAGACAATGAAATAGAAACACTTCTTTCCATTTCATAAACCTTGTATATAATGTACAACAATGAACAATAAATGAGAATTTTATAATGACATACAATAAATTTGCAAGAGATAATGAGTTTGTAATAGTACTTACATGTGTTATGAACCACATCGCAAATTGTTTATCTTGTAATCGAAAGATTTTGGATTCGGTCAGCTGTGAGTTATTGGATAATAAATATTGTCAATGTTGCCTACAAGGTTTTCAAAATTAGTTGAGTTTATGATATTACAATATATAAATAGTATATTTTTAACAAAGTTTAAGTAGTACATATATTTACTGAATAAAAGGTCTCAGCTCATCAAAGTTAAATAGAACATAATTGTGTGCTTGTCTGAACTTTATTTCAGACAAATATCTTCCACTTACGATATTTTTAGGTGTGGGTTGTCCAGGATTGGAAAATATTGACAAGTTCCCATTGGAAGACACTTCACCACCATCATCATGTCGTGGAAAGCGATTGATTCTTGTTCTCAAATGAGGTACGAAATAGTACAAGATAAATATTGAGATCTCCTTAACAATATAGGCGTCACATATCAAAGCCTCAATATACGCCTTGTTCTTAACCTTTTTCTTAAAATTAAACAAGTACCTACATGAAATTAATCAAATATTTTCAATTAACAAAAACAATGAAAATACTTTTATATATGAATTACATTGTAACTGTAATATCTAACTGTTCGAATGGATACATCCATCTATACTGGACCGATCCTCTAATTTTTGCCTTAAACAATAAATGCATGGGTAGATGCTTTATTGAGTTAAAAAATGATAGAGGGATTATCATCTCAAGTTTGCATATTGTCTCAATGATATTTGTTTCAAGCCTTTCAATATGATCAACATTCAACTTGTTGGAGCATATATCTCTAAAGAAATGATTGATCTTCGTGAGTGCATCCCATATCCCTTTTGGCAACAAATATCGATAAGCTAATGGAATGAGTGTTTACATAACCACATGGATGTCATGACTCTTCATTCCATATAATCTACATTCCTACATATTAACCAACCTTGATATGTTTGAGGCATATCCATCGAGAAAACAAAGACTCTTAAGTCATTTGTAAACTAGTAGTTGTGCACGAAGCATGCTCTTGGTTTTGCAACCCGTGACCTATCAAAAACCAACTCCATATATTTACAGTTACATAACAAAGCTATATTCAATCTAGCCTTGATGTTGTCCTTTGTCTTCCCCTTCACATCCATGATGGTGTTGAAAATGTTCTCAAACACGTTCTTTTCTATGTGAATGACGTCAAGGTTATGTGGAGGAGATTAGTCATCCAATAAGAAAACTCCCAAAAAATACTTTGCCTTACCCAATTGTGGATCAAACCAAAACCAGGAAACTTCTACTTACCTGATTGGAAACCAAACACAATGTCACCGTACTCTGATACAACATCATGCAATTCTTCACCAGAAAAAAGCAAGGGTGAAACATCCTTTTCAACTCTGCCAACAAAGAAATCCTTTATGTTCTTTCTATACCTGTGATTCATTGGTCAGAAATGACAATGACAGTAAAAAAAGAAGCTTTACCTCCATTTGTTAGCGTGAATGTCTTGTTGTTTTCCATACAGTATGGACATGCTAGTTTTCCATGCGTGCTCCAACCAGAAACCATTCCATGAGTTGAAAAATCATTGATAGTCCCCATCAAAGCCACTCTCATAACAAAATTATATTTCCACGATATATCATAAGTTAAAGCTCCAGAGGACCACAACTACGTCAACTCATCAATCAACGATCAAAGACAAACATCTATATTCCAGCCTAGACAGCTCAGACCAAGTATGACAGTAGATAAAAACATGAACTCCAACCTCATACTCATCCCCGCTGTCAAGTTATAAGCCATGAGTATGACCAACCAACAAGAATAAGGAGCAACAAATAACCCGAATGGGTTGAATCTGTCTATACACAACTTCAGATGCATGTTTCTTAATTCAGCTGAAAAGTGAGGATGCACACTATTAAAGTATTTTCATGCTTTGCCAACAGAAGGATGTACCATCACTCCATCAACTGCATCATGTGATTAGTGCCATGTCATGTGCTCAACAGTCCTTCGTGACATGAATAACCTCTGCAGTCTAGGTGTGATTTGGAAGTATCTAATCTTTTCATATGCCACGAGAGTCTTTCCCCTACCAGTTCTGGGTTTGTAACGGGAATGCCCACATGTCATGCATTCGGTTAGCTCAACATTTTAAAGGTAGTATAACATGCAGAAGTTAAGGCACATATCAATTTTATTGTATCCTAAACCAAGGGGTTTCATCATGGACTTTGCAGCATAGAAGTTCTCTTTCAGCTTGTTCCCTTCAGGTAAAATGCTTCTCGCCCATTCGATAATTTTGTCATAACCGGCCTCACTCATCCCGTGATATGACTTGATGGTGAACACCTATGCTATGACCGATAATTTATTGTGGTTCATGCAACTATCCCATAATGATTCGTCAGAATCTCTCAATAGATCAAAAAACCTTGTTGCATCTGCAATAGGTTTT
The DNA here is from genome assembly GCF_005239225.2 of Populus alba. Classification (NCBI taxonomy): domain Eukaryota; kingdom Viridiplantae; phylum Streptophyta; class Magnoliopsida; order Malpighiales; family Salicaceae; genus Populus; species Populus alba. Next base: position 19,857,990 of record NC_133297.1, on the reverse strand, counting down.
TCTTCTACAATTGGACATTGACTAATATTATCTTGATTCATTCTTATTTGCAACTCCATGCACGTTGCTAGCACTAAAAGTTGACCCAACCACCCTTTATACCATGCTCTCATTACAAACAAATAGTTCTATGTGTGCATACCAACACAGGTAATCCTCCATGAACCCTTTGTAAAGAAGATGCATCATTACAACATCTGGATGCATATACTTTATATTTTTACACTTCCTGCATGGACAACTAATACTGCCTCCTATAAAATTTTAGGGAATAGATGTTGCAAAATTAATAAAATCCTGAACCCCATTACAATAACTCATCCTCCGCAATCCTTGCAGTGAATCTTAATACATCAATGAATGATCATCCATGACCTCTATTGAATCTCTATAAAATTATGATGACAACATGTGTTAATTAACTATGTTAATTAAATAAATTTGCAAAAATATTGGTTTAACTCGAGATTATCCAACAAACTAATTAAAACTTATAAATATTCATTATCAATTATCAACATCCATACAAATTTATACATATAAATTTACAGAAATTACAACTCCGTAATAGTATTGATAAAAATTAAAACGGATCTGTTAAACAAGTTATTAATCATTTATTCACAATACATCTAATTCGGTAATTCAACAAAGTTTCAACAATTTACAAACAAATACAATTTTACAAAATCTAAAACAAACCATAACAAATACAAAATTATACATTCATACTACAAGTTTGTTTGAGAAATAACAATAAAACATGTACATATACTAATAATAATAATAATAATAATAATAATAATAATAATAAAATTGCCATTTAAATGTTAAAATTAAAAAAGATAGATTTTCTTACAAAAAATAATAAAATCCATAATAAATTAGAACACGATGTTGTAACCACAAAAGTTATAGAAAGACGACTTTTGTTGAGAAGAGGGGGGTATTTTTAGGGGGTGGTTGTTGAGAGTTGGGATGGGAAAGAAGAAGGAGAAATAGGAGAGGAGAGGTCGGCAGAGTGGTGATATATTAACTCTAACTGAGGGAATCACTGACGGAATACTTCTATTGGTGATTTCATCGGTAATTGTGACGGTGAATTAGTCACGTCACTGTACAGAAATTCCAATATGAATCCCTCAGTCATTTTGTCGATAAAATTGCCCGCAAAAACTGCCACATCATCAAACTTCTTTTTTTTTTTTTAAATATATATTTTGTCTGTAATTTAGTCGGTATATACTAACAATATTAGTTCGTTTGTATATACTGACTGAATTACTAATGGAATAGCATCTATCAGTAATTATCACCGCAATTTACCGACAAAATTATTCTCTCGTACGCACTATAACTTTTTATCACAACCTACTAATACACCATACGTCATCTATGTTGTGCCCACGTATTAGTAGGTTCAGATAAAGGAAAATTGTGCATGTTTATTTCTACAGAGAAGCTTTGAAACTTGGAAGGAGAACTTGTGTTCAAAGAATCTATAAGCAGATGCAATGGTTTTGACAATGCTTAGTGTTAGTTGCTAGGGCTGGAGGAACTATAAATTCTTTGAACACAAGTTCTCCTTCCAAGTTTCAAAGCTTCTCTGTAGAAATAAACATGCACAATTTTCCTTTATCTGAACCTCCTAATACGTGGGCACAACGTAGATTTCAACGTTTTCAATACTTATTTTCAACATGTACTTGGCGCCTAACCATTTCAACGTCATCCACGTAAATTTTTTTTAAAAAATTATTATCAATATTAAAAAACAACAATAAATTTGATTTGAAATATAAAATAATAATAATTATTATCATTATTATCATCATCATCATCATTATTAATAAATTTTAAAAAATTATTAATATTATCAAAGAAAAACCATAATTTTTTTTTAAAAAGATTACAAAAAAATAAAAATTTTAGCTGACAAATAAATTATTATTATTAATATTATAAATATTAGTGTTGGGTTTGACATTGCAGTCAAACTCAATGATTTTGAGTCCGTCATTACAACTAGACCCAAAGCTTTTATAATGTTTTTACATCTTATATTTTTATGATATTTTAAAAATAAACCCGTGACGTAGCGGTTTCTATTTGAAGGTTCACCACCCATATGATATTCTATAATAAGAATATATCCGAAGTCATCTGTACGCTTCTGCCCTTGACTTGTTATTTAATGCCCACTCCAGTTTAAAAAAATGCAGAATAGAAACCACTCCTCCTGAGCCATGGTGATGCTTCCTTATACTGTTGCTTTCCTACTCCTTTCCTCCTTACAGACAGTAAAAATCGCAAGTAAGTTTGCATCTCTTTCTATTTTAATTACCTTCTTCCATTTCTAAAGAATTTACCTTAACTGAGCTGTCTTCATTTCAGTCTATGAAAACAAAAAATGTTGGTGTTCTGTTTTGTCGTTTAAAAATTGATGTTTGATCATCTGCTTTAAATTTTCTTCTTTTTGTGCAGACTCGCAATCATTCATCGGTATAAACTATGGCCAAGTTGCGGACAACCTTCCACCACCACCATCCACCGCAAAGCTTCTTCAATCCACTTCAATCCAAAAGGTCCGATTAAATGGATCGGACCCTGCCATAATCAAAGCCTTAGCCAATACCGGAATTGGAATTGTTAGACTATTACATCTGATTTTAGCAACGGATTGCATATTTATTATTTTTTTAAAATTAGCAACAGGCTTTAGGAATGGAAAATCCGTTGCTAAAGACAACATAGAATCTGCAACAGAATATCCGTTGCTGATTAAAAAAATAAATATTTAAATTTTTATATAAAGTCAAAATTACACAGACCGTTGATGAGGTATTTTACTTTTACAATCTCAACCGTTAATTAGCAATCCTAAACTTACACTCTCTTCCCTTCAGAAACGTAAACAGAACAATAAACAAAGAACCCAGAAAATGCTAATTAACTCGCAGTGAATCTTCATCCCCTTCGTCCCCTGATAATAACATCCATAACAGTAGAAAAACAATTAACTTAGCATTCTCTCTTCATCGATCTGATCTTCCTTTGTCCCTAACATTTCTCTTCATCTTCTTCTCATTCGTCTCCAACATCCCTAACAAATTCAATCTTTCTTCGTAAACCACCAAAAACACAAACCCATGGCAACATCCCACTATACCCATCATTATCACCATCGAACATCCTGATTTACCCCCACTCTTTGTATATGGATTGGGTTTTACATTCTGTTCTTCAATAATCTAGGTAATTAATTTTAGGAATTATTTGTTTCTCTGTTGCAATTAAACTTACTGTTAAAAGTTTTAACCAAACTTTCACAATCTCAAGTGTTCTTCTGCCGTGTAGATTTCATCTTGCTCGCCCAGAACTCAAGAACACAGGTAACAAAATTTTTTTTATCACTACTTTGATTAATGGTTTTAGGCTATTCAGTCGACAAATTAAGGGTTTATGAACTGTAGTCAGTGCAAATCTATTTATGAACACAAGTTTCAATAGGTTTAGAACAGTAAATTATTGAATTGAGGGCTAAATATGAACAACCTTTAATTTTATCCTAAGATTATTCTCACTTGGTGCGTCATTGTGTGTTTAGAACAGTAAATCAATAGGTTTCTTGAATCTTTAATAGACTGAGGAAACGTTAATTATTGAATTGAGGGCTAAATATGAACAACCATTAATTTCATTTTTTTTCCAGTTTAAATTCATATCAAATTAAGTACCTATAGAGATTTTTGTATTTTATCCAGCGAAATTTATCCTCAACAGGGAGGGTGTAAAGGTGTAAAGGAGTGTCTCTAGTTTAACTGTAACTAGGTGTCCAATTTTATAGAAACATATTATCGACCTCCAAATTAGTCCCTATAATAAAATATCGATAAGGATAAGAGCATGCTCCTTAAGGAGGCCATTCAGTGCTTGGAGATTTGAAGGTCAAATTCAGGGATGAGAGGTCTAATCATATAGGTAATTGTGTTGTTGGTTCATCCATTATGTAGATAATCTGAAATGAGGCTTGAAAGATTATGCTTGACTAATATATTTTTAATTTTGTTTGGATTTATTGTGTTATCTTAGATTTTATGTTATTTTTCTTTTATGTATTAGGATTTTAATTCTGTTACCTAGGCATTATAAATTGTGGATTTCTTTTCCTTGTTCTCATTTGAGTTGTGTGGTACATTTTCAACGTTCTCAAAACCATAATTATTTGACCATCCATCTCTTTAATTAAATTGATCCTTTACACTTGGCCTTGCAAATACCAACCAAGACTTCAATAAGAATAGCATGAATGGTGAAACATTTAACATGTTGCTGTAGACAGAGTTATTAACTTTGTTAGGGAGATTTGAATATCAAAAGACAGGAACAAAATTAAATGACTATCATGAGATTGAATATCATAACATGAAGGAAAAGTTGTGTAACAACAGCAGAGCCAACAATGTCATAATCATCATAGTTGGTCCATGCTTTAGCCAAAAAGAAGATAGGATGAAGAGAGTTTCAAGTTAAACTACATGCTCAAATATTGAAAAATCCAGATAGATTCAAACTTGTAGAACCAATGTTATAGCTCAAATGATGGTTTAAAATAATTATTGAAAGCTTCATAGGGTAGAAAGACCAAAATGTTGAGTTCAGAAAATTAAACATTTCAAAACAATGGAAAAGAAAAGTAGCATAAACAACTCTCAACTTATAAAAGATCTCTACAATAAAAGCAAAAGAATGCAAGACACACTCTTAAAAAATACAAGCAAGTGTAAGAATATTATAAAGCAGATGTGAATGGGAGTAACTAGGCACACAAGGAAACTTCAACTGTCAATTTGCTTTGCTATGCTAAAGATTAAACTAGATGAACCATAGGTACAAGCATTGATATCATTGCAACAAATCTAAATAAAAGCAAATTAATGTTACACTTAATTTCATTTACCCCCTGATTAGTAGTAATACAAAAGCAGAACCCCCCCACATCAACCAAAACATTAAAATCTAACCAACCAGAATAAAGAACATATGGGATACAAAAAAAAAAAAAAAAAACCCGCTAGTGAAAGCAGCTTTACCATGCCTTACTCAGCAGAAAAAGTTTGCAATCCAGTCCACCATTATCAATTGTGCAACCCTTATCTGCCATGTCTGCAATATCTGTAGTTAAGCAAACACGAAAAGGCATGAGTAAATTGAGCAAGATAATCTTCTGTGGCAGTTATAATGTTTCGATCAAACCTAAATTGGTAGAGCAACTACCCTTATCGATCTTATCAATAACATAATCACTCAATGCCTCTTTTTTTTCCTTGTGTTCTTCCTGCAGAATCAACCCATATTAAGTAAAATTCACAAGTCTCATAAAAAAAAATGTTTTACAGTTCATGTATCAGAAATGGTCCCTTTTAGTTTCCCTACTGCCTTTGCTTCTTTTTAGTTTAAGAATCCTTATGCTATTTGGATTTACAGTTAGCATGCGACTTCAACAAGTCCTTTTCCTATATGAATTAGGATTAAGTCCTTCAACTGGTATATATAGGTTGCCAAGACTGTTAGCGTATTATTGTTCTCAGTCCAGATGAAAAATGTTTGGTTTATGTGTATAATGCATGACTTTATGAATCTGGTTCGCCACACATAAAGAAATATGAGGTTTAAAAATGATCTCTAGAGAATAAAGATAGATACATAAGAAACCACCTCTCCAAAAATAATCTTTTGGCTGCATTCCCAGCAAGTAGCAAGAGAATCTTGTGAAACTTCAATACCATATTTTGTAGCAGTGACAGGATGTATAACTAGTGTAGCACCATCCCCATCATATTTTCTTATTGATCATCACGTTAAAATGACTCTATAGCAGCAGCATTAACACTCATAGCCACAAAACTTGAAAGTTACACATAATGAACAAGTATGGAACCCAAAAAGGAAGAATGCTATTGAAATCAGATGTTGAAACTATTTTCCTTTGAATGGTGGATGGTTATTAAACAACTGCTAGAAGTCATTATAATGTTGACATGGGTGAATTTATTGAAGATGAAAACAATGTGAGAACATTTGATGTTGATCAATCGGATGAGATTTCTCAACCATGTCATGTCCTTCCTACTCAAACAATTGATGATCCAAATATACTTGTGGAATCATCTTATTATGAAGAAATCAGTCAACATGAATTGCTTCAGCTTGACGTAAATTGGGGAAAAGAAGATGAAAGGGTTGCGGAGGAGGAAGAAGAAGAAGAAGAAGATGATGATGATTATGATGATGATGCTGGTGGTGGTGGTGGTGGTGGTGGTGACGACATGGTTTTGTGTGATGATGATGACATGGCTAGGAGTGATGATAATAATGAGGAGCACGAATTAATTATATTTTGTAGTATATGTAATGAATTATCTTTATTATATGTATGGATGATTTCATATTATTTCCTCATATTACTTGACAAGTTTAGGCTTTCAATGTTATTTATTTGCTATTTTATTCAAGTTTGTGTTATGGATCAGATGACATATATTATTTTGATTGAACTTCGAAACCATTTCTAATAAACTGGTAGTTCCTGCTTACAGGCTTACAGGCAGTACATATACAAAGAATTTTTGTTCCTACTTATAGGCTTGTTCCTTCTTCCCTAAGATAATCCTCATATTGCCGGTCTGCATAGACAAACAGGTATAATGTGTATGCCTTGTGACATGACAAAGGTTGTATTTTTATCTTACATTTTTGGAAAACACCATTGTGGACTAAATTTTACTTAATGACAGGATATCATCAGCAGATTCACAAGAAACTGACCCATCTGTTTTAATTAATGGCCATTTTGATGGTCCTTTTGGTTCATCAGGAGCTGGTGATTAAATTACATCTCTTAACCACTTGGGCTGCCTTAAATATCTCAAACGTACTTGTTGATTATGAATTTCCATGCTTAGTCATTTCAATTTGCATGTTTGATTGTTATGCAGCATCAATGCTGGAATTAGCTAGAGTTACTACAGAATCGGGTTGGATTCCTCCTCAACCTATTATTTTTCTTTTTAACGTTACTGGTATGATGTGATCCAATTTGAATGTTACTTTTGTTCAGCCTTTTTAGGATGCATATGGTACATTGACTCAATGATTTGGAGAAAAGGGAACTGGATTTCGAGAAGAAAATGTAAAGCAGCCTATGAACTACATGACATGCAACTTCTTTCTTACATCATGATTGATCCAGGAAGCATCTTAAAGTTAGTTCAAAGTAATTCACATAATATCATAATGATTTTACCATGTTTTAGACATCACTCACTTTCTAAGCTGCTAGATATGGAAATATAAGAAATGAATTCAAACTTTATCTGTTGTTAGTTGGCAACATATGTTTTCCACTTTTTCTAATGTTCCTGAGTTGCGTGTAATGGTCCTGCTACTCTATGCTAATGTGTCAATCTTGGCTTTATTCATGCATTATGTCCTCCATATTGGAAATCACTTCCTCGCAGCCAAAATATTTGGCTGGCTAAATTACACTTTTTTTTTTTGCAGGCTCCATTCTGTCAGCAACCTCTTAGCTTTGATTATTCTCAAAACCATTAATGTCATAGCTAGGTGGGAATTTCTGTGTTACTGATTTACATGCAGATTTCTCTATACTAGGAAACTCCCTATTGCTAGGATTGTTCAAAGACTTCGTTACATGCAAACTCTTTTAATTCCAGTTCTAGGTGGTCTGTCCTTATATTTGTGAATCTTATAAAAATTAGTAAGGAGTGTGTAATGATGAGACTATTTTATTTGCTCATTCACCTTTCCAGCATCATACTTAAAACTTAAAAGGGATAATGCTTACATCTAATAATAATTGGTTAGGCATTAAGCACTGGCAATGACCGATATGGTGATTTGCTTAAGTCTACAGCTATGGCCATCAGCCAATACGTTCACTAGTGAAATAAAGGTAATGGAATCACGTGTTAAGGACATCATTGCCAGCTCCAATCTCATCATGCTTTGATCACTACCATTTAATTCCATGATTATTGTCTTAAACAAATCATGCTGTCTTATTCCATTAATTAATTAATCACCACTAATTAATTCCTGCTGTTTTTATTTTTATGCTTAGCTTCTATCCATGCCTGCTTCTTCAATGATATATATGACATGTATGAAGAACAAAGGAAAGAATTTTGCATTCCTTCTTTGATATAATTATGCAGTTTGGTTGGTTTTATATTTTATGAACTCAATAATTATTGATAGTAATGCATGTATTTTTTATGGTTTTTAGCATGCCTCGACGAGGATCCATATTAGATTCTAGGAGTGACAGGTCCACTTCAAGGAGTGATAGGTCCACTTCATCCAAATCATTTCAAACTCCATCAAGGCGTAATAACAAAGGAGCCACGTTTCAGCAACCTGTGTATCAGAACTCGAAGGAGTATTATATACCTACTTTGGGGAGTACACATCCTCCTCAACATGATTATGGGAGGGTTGATGCATATCAACTTTGTGAGGGGTTTCGCTTCCAAGATTTGCTTCAAACTCAATGAGGTTTCTCTCGAGATAACCAACTTGTTTATGGAGGACATAATGCATATAGGAGTTATGAGAGAGTTGAGGGTGATGATGGTGATACTGATGATGATGTGAACATTAGAGATGAAGATGAGGGAGATGGTAGTAATGATAGAGGTGTATGTGATGAGAGAGCTGGTAGTAATGAGAGAGGTGTATATGACGAGGATCAAGATGGTATCCCATCAAACCACAGTTCAACCTGTTCTCCATACATTTATGATCGAAGTGTTAAAAGGAAGGGTTTTGACACACAAATAGATCCAATACAAGAAAAAAAGAGCTTTGTTTGTATGGAACAACAGAGTAAGTTGAAACTTTTAAAAACTAACTTATTAAGGTTATATTTTCAGGTTTGAAAAAAATTTACTTATTATTATGTAATTATTTTTTTTAATAAAAGTTTGTTATTATATTTTTTCAGGTTCAATAACGCATTGTGTGAACGTGCAATCGGAGATATTTTGAGGTCTAATTTTAAGGGAGCATGGCATTGTTGGGAAAAAGTAGATTCAATGTGCAGGGATGAGCTCTTTAAGGAGTTTAAGGTAAGAATCAACACTAATTGTCATATTCTTTTCTTTGATATGTTTATAATATTCTTGTAATTTGTTTGTGTTTGGGTTCAAACGGAAATATATTCACTCTTTAATTGAGACTACTTTATTGATGTGTTGGGGTATTGCTTCTTGGTGCTATGGCCATTGTAATACTTTAAGTTTCAAATCATGAAGGCCATTAAATTGCATAGCAAAAAGGTCCAGATAGAAGCCAACAATTACACCTAAAAGCCAAGTCTGAATGGAAAGGGACGTTGGGGGTGGAGGTAGGGATGGAGAAATAAAACTACCAAGAATTTAAGTTCAGCCTAACACTACTTGTAAGAGCAAAATGTACCAAGGCATATGATAAAAAACAAACTCGATTGGATGCCTTCATATGGAAATGGTATTGATTTTTGAACCTGCATGTGGAATTTAAAATCTTGTCAGGATTCACTTGCTTTATATTCCTTTTCTTTTATCTGTGGGGTGTTTAGTTTTTTATATAGTTTGCTGAATCAATAAGATATGGATTAAGGAGTTGTCATATTCCTCTCCTTTTTTATTTATGGGAAACCATAAATATGCTTCTCGTCTCCAACACAGGTATTGTAGTAGGGACTGATTTGTGTTCTAATTTGTTTTTATTTCTTATTTACTCTTTAATATCATTTAATTTCTTTAGTTATTACATAATCTTGCAAATTATGAACAAGATAACACAATATGATTAATCATTTTTCATACTTTGAAATTTTGTGCACTCTTTTTACTTGGTATATATATATATATATATTATTTGGTAGAAAAATTATTCCTTTCCTGAGGAAGATGAGTCGATTGTTCATAAAATTTGGGAAGATAAGGCTAGGATTGCTTTGAATCAACAATTGACACGAGCTCGCAAGAAAGCCATGTCAAATGGAAACACTACAAATATTATAGATTGCCTGATAAAGGTCCTGCTTGGATAAACAATGATGACTGTAATCAAATGATCAAAAATGTTTGGTCCACCCCTGAATTTCAAAGGAGGTCGGAATCTGCTAGGAAGAATCGATTAACCAAAACAGATGGCAAAATAAGCACTCATTCTGGAGGAACAGTGTCATTTGCATCATATCGAGCTAACATGGTAAAGAATTTTCTTAAGATAATGAATTAAATTTTTTATATTTATCTTTTATAATATTTATTAATCTTGAAAGCAAGAGGAAGCTGGTGGAAAAGAACCCCCATGGGATGATGTCTTTTCAGCTTTGCATCAAAGTACTAAGCAGTCTGGTAGCTTCATCGACAACAAGTCTAAAAAAGTGGTTGTATGTATTTTTATTTTATTATTGTTATAACTTAAGTATTATTTAACATTCAAATGAATTTATTATTACATGTATTTTATTTGTAGGAAAATTATAAAATGGAGATGATTTCAAAGTATGGAACTAATCGGGAAAATCATCCTTCATTTGATGGAGCAGCTTAGTGTGTGGCTTCAGAAGGAGTTACAAGGGGTAGGATATATGGTGCACCTCGTATGCCAAAATCTATAGTTAGTACAAGCTCTTCATCACATTCCTACTCGGTGGAGTCATCATATCCGAGTTCATCATATCGGGCATTGCAAAAGAAGATAAAGAATAAAGAAGAGGAGATAAAGAAAAAAGATGATTTTATTCTTGAAATGAAAAGGCAGATGGATTCCATGAAAGAATATTTTGTGAACAATCTTGGATACCATGGTGGGACATCAAATATTGCCCAAGGTATGCCATCACCTTTGGCCCCATCAATGCCACCACCTATAGCTCCCCAGATAATGACACATATAGGTTCCACATCTCAACCAATTTATCGACCTACACCTCGACGACTATATCCTAATTCATCTTGTGTCGATCCACAATATCATGGTTCGTCTATGCAACCAGCACCATGATTGTATCTTTTGTTGTTTCTTTTTATTGTATTTTGACTTATTTGTATTAATGCAAGTTTAACTAAATTTTTATAATATGAACATTATTTTTATTCCATTTTTTTATTAGTGATGCATTTATTTTGTAATATTAATTTATGTTGGTTATATATATTTTACAACTTTTAAAATATCTATAAATAATTAATTAAACAAATTAAAATTCATTTTGATAAATAAAAAAATTAATTTAATAAAAATAATATATTCAGCAACGGAAAGTCCGTTGCTAATTGTAAATAATTCATCAATCAACAACGGAAAATCCGCTGCTGGTTTCGTGAAACAGCAATGGAAAATCCGCTGCTGCGAAATTAGCAACGGACAAATCCGTTGCTGCAAAATCAGCAATGACAAATCTGCATCGGATTTTGTCCGTTGCTAATTCCGTTGCTAAATTGTTTTAGCAACGGATTTTAGTATTATCTGCAACGGAGTAATCAGTTGCTAATTAATACATTTTTTAGTAGTGACTGCAAATGGTGACATTCCAGGACTAGCCTCTGATCCCAATTTTGCCAAAAGCTGGATCAACACAAACGTGCTTCCCTTCTATCCAGCTAGCAATATCATCCTCATCACTTCACTGTTGGCAACGAGGTCATGACTTCCAATGACCAGAATCTCATGAACAAGCTCTTACCAGCAATGCAAAATGTACAGAATGCTCTAAATGATGCATCGCTCGGGGGTAAAATTAAGGTCTCCACAGTTCATCCGATGGGAGTGCTTAAGAAGTCTGAGCCACCTTCTTCTGGAAGCTTTGATCCAAGTTATGGGGATCTGATGAAGGGCTTGTTGGAGTTTAATAGTGCGACTGGTTCGCCTTTCGCAATCAATCCCTCCCCTTACTTTGCCTACAGAAGCGATACAAGGCCTGAGACTCTTGTTTTTTGCCTTTTCCAGCCGAACGCTGGACGATTGGATGGAAACACTAAGATCAAGTACATGAACATGTTCGATGCTCGGGTGAGAGTAAATCAAATTGCAAGTGCGAAAAGTTTGTATCAATAGATGATCGAATAAAAATGCTACTGACAAGTGGTTTAATCAATTGCAGGTGGATGCAGTTTATTCTGCACTGAATTCTATGGGATTTAAGAATGTTGAGATTGTGGTGGCTGAGACTGGATGGCCATTTAAAGGAGATGACAACGACGTAGGGCCAAGCATTGAGAATGCCCAGGCTTACAATGGCAATTTGATTGCACACCTTCGATCGATGGTGGGCACTCCGCTCATGCCAGGAAAATCAGTGGATACATTCCTCTTTGCTCTTTATGACGGAGACTCGAAACCTGGACCTGGTTCTGAGCGATCATTTGGACTTTACAAGACTGATCTCACCATGGTTTATGATGTTGGACTCTCTACAAGTAGCCAGGTAAGAACAAAATTTACGTGCATTTCATTGGTATTTCGAGTTTTCAACAGCCAAGTGTTCTATTCCTGAGCTTTCCTTTGACTTGGCATTTAAATTCTGTGTTTGGTGGGGAAGATGGGTTTTAAAACATCACTACGCATTTTGTTTGTTAAGAGAATGGACAGTTCCTTATAAAGAAAGAAAAAAGGCCAAATTGTACCAAAAAAAAAAACCCCTGAAATTAACTTCTGAACAAAAAAAATCCTGATTTTTTATCATAAACATTATGATTTTTGGAATAGGCTTGTTCTGTTAGGAAATTAACAAAAAAAGAAAAACCCAGCCTATAACATCTTTTTAATCGCTCTCTATGTCTCTATTAATAATGATTAAAAAAAGAAGAAGAAAAAAATATTCAATGTTTTAATCTAACATCTTTATCAACAATATTTGAAATACATGGAATCATCATTTTTAGACATATAAATCCAAAATATTCTTTCATATTTCACCCGCAAAAACTCATTAATTTAATTTATTGAAACAGACTAGGTCACTAGCAGCAGCACAACAACTACTAGCAGCAGCCACCAACACTAGCACTGACACCAACAACAATAACAGCAGCATGAGCATGAGCACGAGCACGAGCACAAGCACAGAGACGAGCACGAGCACAAGCACGAGCTCGAGCATGAACAACATTAGCATCATAAACGGCAGCATTAGCGGTAGCAGTAGCAACAAAGTACATTTAAATAGGATTTTCAATTTAGGTTTGTTGTATGGGTTTATGGGACTTTCTTTGATTTTTTTTTTTTTTTTTTTTTGCTTCTCGGGTATCCTCACACCCTTTTTAAAGGGCAAGACTAGTCTCGTTCGAGGTTTGTGGCCGCCTCTCCCAACAAGGGATCAAACTTGCATTCTCACCTTTACAGGGATATAACGGTGCCTCACTACTAAACCAACACTTCATTGGTTTTTGTCTTTTCTTTTATGACTTGCAAACTTAGAATAAGAAGTTGTAAAGAGATTATGAAGATGGATTAAGGTTTTTTTCTCTATTTTATAAGTTTCTCACTTAAAATGGTGAACCCATCATCTTTTTACAAGTAAATTAGGGAGATTATGTGTGTGTGTAAGCTTGCAAAGAAATGTTCATTCAGTATCTTTTGCTAGAACGACTTATCCTCCATGTATTTTTTAAATTAGTCGGTCAAGTTTCTTACAACTGAGTAATGCTTGAGGTTAAGCAGCAAGATAGTGTGATTTGATCAATTGAAACAACAATAAAATATATATAGCCTTGTTGCAGGTGGTTAATAAAAAGATAAAAAAGGAAATGAAACTATAGAACAAATGAAAAACAAACCATTATATATATATATATATATATATAGCCTTGTTACAGGTGTCTTCATTAATAAAAGGAGCTCCTTCACCAAACCCAAAACTTTCACTACTTAGTCTACCATCTATTCGCTAAATTTAAACACCAAGAAATAGAAACATTTTAGAAAAAACATTACAAATCACACGAAGTTTAAATACCAATAGATCCAAACCCTCTAACAACTCTCACAGTTGCATCAAAATCCTCAACTTCCATTACATCAGGAGTTATAATTTTTTTAAGACTCAACTGCACAATTCTATCAGTTATGACATGGCATATGTAATTAGCATCTATGACACCAGCACCTTTGTAATCAGAGCATCTGTAATCTGTCAATCTCGATATCAAAGTTAAAACAACAAAACTCAATTTTAAAAACAAAACTAAACCATCAGTAAATATAAATTAAAAAGGAATTTAGATATTTTAAATATATTAATATTAAAAATAAAATTTTATTTTAATTTATTTTTAAATAAAAAATATTTTAAAAATCAACTACATTTCTAAACACAAGTCTATGTCCAAATAGTTACCTAGTGTAAACCAATATCAAAATATCAAATGATGCCAATTTTTTGTTTACAATAAATCGCATGGGACATGACCTCTTCTTTTTTTTTTTTTTTCCTTATATAATTTTTTTTTTTAATTACTTATAGCTTAAATGCGATGAACATAAATAGTTGCAAATGCTATTTTACTATAATGTTAAGCACATATTCCCCGATTTCAAGCTAAAATCTCATTCTAGAAGTTTTAACATCATGGCAAGCAGATAGTGATAACAGATAGTGAGATTTACCAATACAAGCATAAGTTCCTTTAGGTATAGCAATGCTCAAATCTGTAAAGATAAGAGTTTTAATATTAAAAATATTATTATTTGTATTATAAGTATTTTTAATTTTAATATTAAAAATATTATTATTTTGGTTTATAAATATTTTTTTTTTTGTGATGATTAATATTATAAATTTTATTATTTGTATTATAAATATTATTATTTTAATAATATTAATATCATAATTAAGAAATTTTGAAAATACATCATTCATTTTGAAAAATAACCATAAATTTGATTTGAATGGTAACATTATTATTATTATTATTAAATTAATAATTTTTAAGAAAAATATTATTATTTTCAAAGAAAAACAACAAGTTTTATTTGAGGGGATTAAAAACTATAAAAACTTAGGTCAGAAAAGTTTAATATTATAATTAATATCATAAAATATTATTAAATTTACAATAAATTTTACTACTATATAAAAAAATAGATGTGATTTCAAGGGTAAAATCAATTATTTTTATTATTTTTAACTTGGGTCTAGAAGGGCATGCCAGACCCAAGTTGATTGGGAGTGATATGAGGTAGACTGAAGTCCCCTAGGTCTTGTAGCCCTCCCTGGCCCAAGACAATTTGGTCAAGAGTCAGACCCTAGGTTAATGGGTTCGTGTAAGGACCCAATGCTCTTGGGTCTTGTGTCTTCACACAACTAAAATGGGTTCGGAATGCAGCAAGACCCAAGGCTTTTGGATCTGTCATATAAGAGCGGTCCAAATCTTTCCAGTCTGGTGTTGCAGCCGAACCCACTTAAACTTAAGTAAGTTTATTGTTATTATAATTAATATTGCTAATATTTAAAATATTATAATTTGTATTATATAATTAATATTGCTAATATTAAAAATATTATTATTTGTATTATAAATTTTATAGTTTTTATTATAATTAATATTATTAATAATTATTAAATTTTAAAAATATATAATTAATTTTGAAAAACAACCATAGATTTGATTTGAAGGGAAAAAAAAATATTACTACTACTACTACTACTATTATTAAATTAATAAATTTGAAGAAAAATATTATTATTATCGAACAAGAACAATAAGTTTTATTTGAGGGAATTAAAAACTATAAAAAATTAGGTAAGATAAGTTTAATATTATTATTATCATCATAAATATTATTAAAGATCATGATCTTGCTCTCTTTCTTTGTATTTTGTAATGTTTAAGTTTTATTTTATGTTATATTAATTTCTTGTTTCTGCTTTTTCCTTTCCTTTCCTTTACTTATATAATTATGTTCTTATCTTGTTTATTTATGTTTCTTTCTTTCATTATGTTTAGCTAAATTTATTATGTCAAGGTGAAAAGGTTACACTAATGGTGTAAGAATAAGTATAGTATAAACTCAAAATGGACTTTAATGCTTGATACTAACATGTTTTATATTTATTATCTTGCTCACTTTTAATACCTTGCTTGTTAAATAATTAATCTAGTTTTGTGTTGAAAATACTTGGCACAATAAATACTTGGCACTTTCATAGCCCAACTGTATGGTATGACTGACACCTGTGCTATGAAAGGAACTTGATTTGTTGTTAACATAAATTATCACCATGAATACCTAATAATATTTACAAGTATTGACATTACTCGAATAAAATAATTAATGTAATCATGTTAACAATGTAAATCTGATTGGAACCTCCTTTGTGTGTGGTTTCCAGTTGAGTAATAAGAGTTTATACTTGTAACAACCCGGCTTTTGAAGCCCAAAATAACAATAAATTTTTTTTTATATACTTAACACACATCGTGTCGGTAATCGGCGAACATGTTCCCTTCACATCATGAATATATAATCCATACATCAACAACAATAAACATTTCATTTAAAAGTAAATCTTACATAAACTCATAATATTATGTTTGCATGATTAGAAGTTCGCATTTAAAATATACATGCATAGTCATGAGTTTGTAATTCTATCCTACAAATAGTCATCACGAATTTAATCTAAAAGGATCTAATCATAGTTATACATTCAGTATATTGATTCATATAAAATACATCATGATTTAGAATGCAACTACATGATTCTTTGCAAAAGTAGGTTTTCGTTTATCGGGTTTCCTAAGCACCTTGTTAGTATGACGTTCCTATTGCAGTACAAAACATTTACAAGAATGCAATTACTTAATAATAATAATAATACCAATAAGAAAATGGTCTGGCAGTTTAATGAAGAATTAACATTATCTCATGTTTGAAGCTTGGCATTTGTAGTTCCTTCATGTTCTTGGTATACACAACTTGCAGTACATATATATGCACCAATTCTTACAATCAACCATAATCTTAAATCCGGCCATTCTTTAAGACATTATTTGTCGCGGTTAACTGTTCATTCACCCCGGCTATCCCCTTCAAATGTCATCATCCAAAACTAATCAACTGTTTTTCTCGGTCATCCCTTCGAATGCCATTAACCAAGGCTAATCATTCATTTATTCTGGTCATCCATTCGGATGCTATTAGCCGAAGCTAATCAATTGTTTGTCCCGGTCATCCCTTCAGATACCATTAGCCGAAGCTAATCATTTGTTTGTCCCGATCATCCCTTCGGATGCCATTAGCCAAAACTAATCAACCGTTTGTCCTGGTCATCCCTTCGGATGCCATTAGCCAAAGCTAATCATTCATTTATTCCGGTCATCCATTCGGATGCTAAGAGCCGAAGCTAATCAATTATTTGTCCTGGTCATCCCTTCAGATGCCATTAGCCGAAGCTAATCATTTGTTTGTCTCGGCCATCCCTTCAGATGCCATTAGTCGAAGCTAATCAACCATTTGTCAACATTTAAGCATTTGGCAAGCTGATATCTAAATTAACACGATATAGTAACATTCATGATAAAGTATTTTCATTATTCAACATTATTTAAAAGGAAGGTGAAAGTCACCTACCTGCAGTAGAAGCTCTACTCGTGCTCCCTTGTTGCTGCTGTTGCATTACATCGATGGTCCCTCCTACAATCACAAACTCATCTTATAAATTTTCCTCATTCAAGGATATGTTTTATAATAATCATATCAATAGCTAACAAATCTTTCTTTCAATCATTTCTTTCTTTATATCTTATGTTTTTCTCATTACACCCATTAATATTGTCATCCTTTATCCAACCATAGTTATCATTCCTTCAGGCCGATATTATAGAGAATCCATATTCATCCATTACTCATATGGTACTTTCTATGCATGTTCATTTCCTCATAATAACATACATACATATATCATGTATATTTTCAGAGTTAGTATCTTAATGTGCAAGTGTTCGTATGACTCAATTCTTTTATATAATATTCACGTGAAAGTCTACAGTTACTGTCTACCTTTGAACTGTTACTGTTCAATTTCCAACTGTTACTGTCTGATTTTGAACCGTTACTGTCTGACTTTGAACCGTTACTGTCTAACTTTCAACTGTTACTGTCTGATTTTGAACCATTATTATCTGACTTCCAACCGTTACTGTCTGACTTCCAACTGTTATTGTCTGACTTTGAACCGTTACTGTCTAGACATTTGAACTGTTACTGTCTAACTTTGAACTCTTATTATCTAGACATTTGAACCGTTATTGTCTAACTTTGAATTGTTACTGTCTGAACACTCATAAGATTTTTTACTATATCTAGAGTTATAGAACTCTGTTTCAAGCGAGATTAGTCTCGTTGGAAAGCTAATACACGAGGCTACAAGTTTTTTAAGGAAGGAGAACCCAATTCTACCTTTGAGATAATCAAAATTGCTCATTAACAAACACTACCCTATAGGGTATGTCAAGACTCAATCTCGATTGATGACTCATAGCTGGGGTTCTACAGCTCCATATTGAACAAGAACAATTTTCTTAGTTAGATATAAAGAAACTTGATCCTAATTCTCTCATCCTCTTACTCGGATTCTCTCCAAAAGTCAGGAGACGAATCTTTCTAGATTCATCTACCTTTCCATTTACACACAATATCCACAATTTAACTTTTCTCTTTTATCTCAACCCCTAGCCATATCACATATCGTTTAAGAGTATCAAAAAATATGTTTATAAAAGCCATTTTTTCTTATTTATTTCAATCTTCCCTCTTAACGTCAAAATAAAACATTCTTATCGATTTTACAAACTTTCTAAACAATATTCTTTTAAACACAATCCTTGACAACAATTTCAATCAACCATAAATAACAAACGAATAATATTCCAAACAATCCATATTGTCAAGTTATAAAGCATTATTATGAGTATAACATATCCAAATATTAACTTCATCAAATGGTGGAATTTCCAAAAATATGGGTTTAACCGAACCGACCTCAAACTTGCGGACCTATTGTGCGAGATACACAACTTCTATAACGAATGTTTGTTTAAGATCTCCACCATTCAAAATCTAGATAGAATCAGGAAGCACAACATATCTGAATATCGTGTTGATCCAACGGTGGAAGGTGGAGTTATAGTTGTCGGTTGATTTGCCATTAGTATATCTTCTCTCCAGCCTCTCTCTAAACTCTCTCTTACTCTTGCCAGTCCCTCCAATAGAGAAAATAGAATGATATTTATAGTTCTAACATCTTGTTAATTGCATATTTATCCCCACCCCTTTTTATCATTTATACATAAACTCCCAACCTTCTATTATTTGAATATTGACCTCTCTTGATCTTACATATTCATTTTGTCCTCACAAATGTTTTTCTTTGCAATGATTTAGTACTATATTCACTTTTCATTTCATTAATTTCACTATTTTTATCTTGATTTAAGTTTCTTTAATTTAATTTAACCCATTTTACTATTGGTTAAATTTCTCATCTTTTAAATACCCCAGAAAATTATAATCGGGGGTTTACAATACTATACTTATTTGAAGTACCATTAGTGGATCCTCTAACCTTGACATTTGTTTTTATCATTGTGATTAGTACTTAAAAGTGCATGTTTATCAAGGTTTTATATCATCATTTTGCACTTGAAGTATCAATAACTCCTTAACTAAAGTATGTTTTATAATAACAAGTTTGATATTATAAGATACCTTAATTTATGGTAAATGCTCATTTTAAATGCAGGACTATCACATAAATAAAAGGATTGATTGATGAGTTTAAGCATTGAAAGTTAAAGGACAAAGAGATGGCCAAACTTAGAAAAGAGATGTCGGTGCAGTCCAAACCGGAACAGTGCTCGGTAATTGAATCATATCTAGAGCTCTAGATCTCGGATTTAGGTCCATTTTATATGGATGGAAAGGTAAAACATAGGCCTACAACTTTCATTTGGACACCAAGATCTAAGAAGGCCGTTTTGAAGTCCAAAATATAGGAACAACGAAGAAGTCCGAAGCTGTCCTGCAGCCCAGACACTATTTAGTGTTCAGCCCATATCTTGAGTTCTAGAAGTCCAAATGACCTCATCTTTTTTTTGTTGGAAAGCTGAGACAATTTCCTAGAACATTCCTGAGGATTCTGGGCAAATTATGATGTTAGCAATGACGTCTTGTTCAGACAAGAAGATAAGGATTGTTATCAAGTCAAGATATGGCCACCCACTCATCAATTAGTCAACAAATCAATAGTTCCAAATTTTGGCCTATAAAAGGAGGCACTTACCATGTATTGAGGCATCTTGGTTTCCAGATCAAGATCATGCTCTTGCTTTCTCTCTTTGTATTGCTTATGTTTTTCTTTCATTAATATCAAGTTTATGCACTTCATTTCCTTTCTTTTACTTAGTTAACTTCTTTCTCATTTATGTTCTTATCTTGTTTATTTATGTTTCTTTCTTTCATTATGTTTAGCTAAGTTAATTATGTCAAGGTGAAAAGGGCACACTAATGGTGTAAGAATAAGTATAATATAAACTTAACATGGACCTTAACGATGGATACTAACATGTTTTATATTTGTTATCTTGTTCACTTTTAATACTTTGCTTGTTAAATGGTTAATCTAGATTTATGTTGTATAACACTTGGTACAACAAATACTTGGTACTTTCATAGCCCATACTGTATGGTATAACCGACACCTGAGCTATGAAAGGGACTTGATTTGTTGTTAACATAAGTTATAATCATGAACGCCTGCCAACATTTACAAGTATTAGCTTTATTCGAATAAGATAACTAATGTAATCATGTTAACAATTTATAATCTGATTGGAACCTCCTTTATGTGTGGTTTCCAATTGAGTAATTAAGAGTTTATATTATACTTGTTTGAAGTACCATTAGTGGATCCTCTAACCTTGACATTCGTTTTTTATCATTGTTTAATCCTTACATTAATCTTCCAACTCAAAGTTCTCATTAATTTCTTCATCTACTTCTATTACTACTACTACTACTACTATTATTTTTATTATTATTGTTGTTGTTGTTATTTACATTCTGTAATATATCCCTTTGATCTTTTCATAAACTCAGTATATAGGCTGGAAACCTGTGACCCGATCTTTTGGATCATTCTCAGGTGTAACAACGCCACGTACTGAGTATTATAATTATTATTATTGTTATTGTTATTGTTATTGTTATTGTTATTGTTGTTGTTGTTGTATTGTTATTTATAATTTATACAATTAACCTCTTTGTGGTTCGACCCCGGTCTTGCCGGGTTATTTATTAATTCGACACTCCTGCACTTGGGAAAAGACATCAAGCTTTTGGTCGTGTCACATTGTTTAATCTTCACATTAATCTTACATCTCAAAATCCTCTTTAGTATTACTATTACTATTATTACTATCATTACTACTACTACTACTACTACTACTATTATTATTACTACTACTACTATTATTATTACTACTATTACTACTACTACTATTATTATTATTATTAGTATTAGTATTACTATTATTATTATTGTTCTACTACTACTACTACTACTACTATTATTGTTATCGTTGTTGTTATTATTGTTGTTGTTGTTGTTGTTGTTGTTGTGTTGTTGTTATTTATAATTTATATAGTTAACCTTCCTATGGTTTGACCCCGGTCTTGCCGGGTTATTTATTACTTCGACACCTCTGCATTTGAGAGAAGACATCAATCTTTTGGTCGTGTCAATACGCTAGACTTTATTTACATTGAACATGATATTTATTGTAATTGCATTCACCATAAGAATTTTAAATTGTATAAGTGTAAATAGGAGGGAAAATCACGCACCTGCTCCGCTTGTCTCGTGACCTCCCCTAACAGAGATCCATTCATGATTGCTCCTCCTGAATCACAAGGAAGTTTTTCGTTATGATTCCTTCAAGCTGATATTATAGAGAATCCATAGTCTTTCATTACTCATATGTTACTTTCTATGCATGTTCATTTTCTGATAATAACATACATACATATGACATGTATATTTTTAGAGTTAGTATCTCAATGTGCAAGTGTTCATATGACACAATTCTTTTATATTCTTACATAAAGTATTCACGTAAAAGTCTATTGTTACTGTGTAACTTTGAACTGTTACTGTCTAGACATTGAATTGTTATTATCCAATCATTACTTTTTAGACATTGAACTGTTACTGCCTCACTATTATTGTCCAACTGTTACTGTCCAACCGTTACTGTCTGAACACTCATCCGATTTGTAACTATATCTAGAGTTCTAGAACTCCATTTTAAGTGAGGTAGATCTTGTTGGAAAGCTAAAACACGAGGCTATAAATTCTTTGAAGGAAGGAGAACCCAGTTCTGCCTCCAAGATAGTCAAAATTTATCATCAACTAATCAGTCCTACTGCTCTATAGAATCAGTCACAACTCATTCTCGGTTGGTAACCCATAAATGGAGTTCTACATCTCCAAATTAAGTAAGACCAGTTTCCTTGGATAACTAACATCCAAATATACAATTTATGTGAAGGAACCCAATCCTAATTCCCTCATCCTCCTACTCGAAATCTCACCGAAAGTTAAGAGACAGATAGATCTATCTAGATTCGTCACCCCCTTCCCTCCACACAATACTTTCATGAACTACATACCACACATCAATTAACTTAATTTTAACAATAAATACTTTTTCCCCAATTAATGTCTAAGAACCCTAACCTATAATTCAATATCAAGGCATTAATTTATTATCGAATTTGAAATGAATTTTTAAGATCATGTTTATAACACCTTACCTGGTACGAATTAAATTTTTGATCTTCAACTAGTTTAAGATTTTCAACTAGTTGAAGATTTTCAACTCCCTCCTTTATTTTCTTCTTGTTTAATTTTTCTTGTTAATCCCTTACTCTCAAGTGTTTATCTCATCTATAAACCCTTAATCTTGGATGGGTTTTTGAAATTTTAGTGTTTCTCTCTTGATTTTGCAAGAATGGATACAAAACCCCCTATTTTCTTTCCTTATGGTTCCTGCAGATTTTTCTTGAGGAGAGAGTATTTATACTCTATAATTTCCCTTATTTTTTAGGCCCCATTTTCTTTAAGTGTATTATTCTCTTCAATTAAATCCAACCCTCAACATTACCGGGTTTATTATAATATCTCGAATTATTTCGCCTGAAAATTTATATTAAAAAAATTTTGAATTCCTGTTTTTATTTAACCATATGCATGAATTTTTTTACTTTTATTTCTCATGTAGTTAGTTTGCAATTTAAGCAACCTTTATTTATTTAATTTTTTCCCAAGGTTTACATTAAAATAAATAGTTAATGTTAAAATAATAATAAAAAATATTTCTCATATTAACTAGTTTCATGCTATTGAGCAAAACACTTAATCCGAATATTAGATAGAACTAAACTTTTATGAGAAATCTCATAACATATAGTCCTACATTCGATTAAAATTTTAGGGAAATCAAGTTCGGGAAGATATTTTAAAAAAATGCTAATAGTCCGATAGTAAATGACATAAAATTCATCAAATGTAGTTTTGTAAATAATCTGATGAGCTAGCAAAGTCCAGCAATTTATTCTCCCTTCTTACCTTGAAACTAAAACTTACCTTGAGTAAAAGAGTAGAAATTGTGTAGAATCAAGGATCTAAAAGGGGTAAAACAACAAATCACTCCCTCAAGCAAGGATTTAAGAAGAAAACTAAGTGAGAGAGAAGGGAGACAAAGGGGTTGTAAGTCACGAAAAAAAAAAAAAAATTAAAGGGGAGGAAAAAAAAGCATCACCAGGTTAGCTTTCAAAGTTCATTTTAGTGTTGGAAAATGAGTTCAAAGTTGTTTAAACGTGTTTGGATGGAAAGAAATAGATTTAATGCATTGTTCTTGGATTTCTTGAATTAGGTTTTTAGAAGAGAATTTGGGAAAAAATGTGAAATTGTTGAAATTGATACGTTGTGATAGGATAGGTTGATAAAGATGCAAAATAATTGTCGCACGTCACCCGCGTGGCGTCGGCTTGATGATTTTTTTTCTCTGTTTGCTTGATTCGTTGGGAGTAGCCACCTAGTATTTAATTTAGGGCTACTAGGAAACCCGGATGCACTGGTCTTGTTAGAGATTCACGGGTAAGGGACTGGTTGTGGTTAGGGAAGGTATTAGAACCCCTAACTCACCGTACCTGAGGTAAGCTGCTTCGTGGCTTTGATGTGTTAAAGAAGTTTTAAAATTTTTGTCTTTTCATCGGATATTAGAAGTACGCCTTATGTGTAAGTTCATAATCCTTTACCGTGAGCAAATCAAAATATTAAATTCTTCTTTGTTCTTTGCAATTTTATCCTAAAAAAAAACATTCATAAACAAAATACAAACAACACATTCACTTTCACTATATTTTCTTTTCTTTTCTTTTGGTACATCCACACTACAAATTATAAAAAATTCAAAACTAAACAAAAATTACATTAAATAATTTTAAATTTACAAAATAGCCCCTAAAACTTCAGAAATTGCAGGAAAGGCCTTCTGCAACCGCAAGAACAGTGCCAGCGCGTCTTGTCCACGCGCCCCCACCACTGGCGGCGCCTGGGCTCACGCGCCGCCGCCGATAAAGGTGGCAATACCGATAGATTAGGAATGTCTTCTTCTTCTCGGTCTCCTTACGCCGGTGGTGACCTGCAGAAACAACAAAACCGCAACAACCAGTTGATTTTAGTTTTTTATTTCCTTTTTTTTTTAAATCTGCTTCGGTTTTTTCTTCTTTAGATCTGTCCTGTTTCTCTGCCTCCTCCCTTCTCTGTTTGTTTCTCTTCTGCCGATGGCATATCTTATGATTGCTATCATCCATGGCTACAGAAGTTGGTGACTGTCCAGTTAGGGGGGAGGAGAGATGTCGTATGTTGCTACAGTGGGAGACCAGGGCCTGTGGCTGGTTGAAACAGGGAAGATCTCTCGGCTGCGGGTTGGAAGGTGGTGCTCTTGGTTGCTAAGAGGAGCAGCTGAGAGGGAGAAGGCCTGGCGTGTGTGGCTGGTCTGTGGGTGCTGCTTCTTTGTTGCTTTTGGTAGTCGGCCGAAGGAGAAGAAGGCGCTGTTGATAGGGAAGGTGATGCTGCTACATAGGGAAAGGGACAATGTGTGGTTGGGAGGCGGTTTTGTTTCTATATGTGTGTGTGGGGAAGAATGGACTGGTTGTCGAGCTATTGGGTGGAGGAGATCGGGGAAGAAGAGGAAAAACAACTTGGGTTCTATGAGAGGGGTCTGGCTGCTGGTCTGTGGGGGGAAGGTTGAGAGAGGAGAGGGATGATGGAGAGGAGAGTGGTGGCCAGAGAAGGGGCCTGGTGAGATAGTTCGGGGGGGGGGGAGGAAGAAGAAAAAAATTAGGAGGGGGCAGCGACTCCTTTTGGGTCAGGGAGAAGAAAAGGTTGGGTTTTTTTTTTTTTTTGTGTTGCCTCCTCTCCCCCAAATGTTCAAAATTGCCCCCCCTCTTTTGTGTGTGTTGAAGGCTACTATATATAGGAAAAATATTGTTTTAGCCTCAAAATTGATCCCTCAACTTTCTTTTTTGTAAATTTGATTTTTCTTAATTTTTTTGTATTTTTGAAAACAAGCAATATCAACGTTGACACAAAGAGAAAAATCAATGATTTAAAAAATGATGTGTGAAAAGTCTAACATGTTCAAAAGACCTTTAAAAAATTGAAATTCTTTTTTTTAGACGACGTTGAAAATGTTAAAAATGATGCAAATATATTAAAAACATATTTTTTTGGATTTACGTTGTTGTTTGCTATTTTTGGATTTTTCAAAAATTTTATAAAAATGGTGGGTCAAAAATTGGGTAACAACAAATGCCCCCTCTTTACAATGCTTACGAAGAAAAACTCTACAATGTTTTGTATAATAAGCTTTGTAAAGAAAAGAAAAAGAAAATGATCTCATTATCTTGGGTGACCTGCCCTTTTTTAAGAAAAGTAGTCTATTTTCAGGAGTGACCAGCCTACACACTCACACTAGTCTATTTTCATGAGTGACCTCTGCCCACACACTCACACTAGTCTATTTTTACAGGCAA
The DNA here is from genome assembly GCF_005239225.2 of Populus alba. NCBI lineage: Eukaryota > Viridiplantae > Streptophyta > Magnoliopsida > Malpighiales > Salicaceae > Populus > Populus alba. The sequence goes on along the minus strand of NC_133297.1, from coordinate 19,831,812 downwards.
CCTGCCCACACACTCAAAGTGGTCTGTTTTCAGGGGCGACCAGCCCACACACTCACACTGGTCTATTTTCACAGGCGACCTGCCCACACACTCAAATTGGTCTCTTTTAAGGGGCGACAAGTCCACACACTCACACTGGTCTATTTTTACGGGTGACCAGCCCACACACTTACATTGGTCTTTTTTCATGGGCGACCTGCCCACACATAACCAAAGTGGTCTATTTTCAAGGGTGACCTACCCTTTTGATTGGATTTACCTGAGATATCATATGGTGATATAACAAGGACCAAAATCGGTGTGCAGCTCGGTCAACCTGAAATCCCATCTAGCGATTCCCTTTAACCAAAGCTAAATTCTACGTGGTTAGGCTCAACTAAGATCCCTTCGCCAATCCCCTTTAACCTGAACCAAAATCCTTTGTAGTTAGGCTAAACTGAGATCCCTTCACAGATCCCCTTTAACCAAAACCAAAGTCTGTGTGTGGTTAAACTAAACTAAGATCCCTTCGCTGATCCGCTTTAACCATAAACAAAGTCTGTGTGTGCTTAGGCTAAACTTAGATCCCTTCACCAATCCCCTTTAACTAGAACCAAAATCCTTTGTAGTCAGGCTAAACTAGGATCCCTTCGTCGATCCCCTTTAACCATAACCAAAGTCTGTGTGTGGTTAGGCTAAACTGAGATCCCTTCGCCAATCCCCTTCAACCATAACCAAAATTCTTTGTAGTTAGGCTAAAATGAGACCCCTTTGTCGATTCCCTTTAACCAGAACCAAAGTTTGTGTGTGGTTAGGCTAAACTGAGATCCCTTTATGGATCCCCTTTAACCAGAACAAAAATCATTTGTAGTTAGGCTAAACTGAGATCCTTTCGCAGATCCCCTTTTACCAGAACCAAAGTCTGTGTGTGGTTAGGCTAAACTGAGATCCCTTCGCCGATCCCCTCTATCCAGAACCAAAATTATTTGTTGTTAGGCTCAACTGAGATCCCTTAATCGATCCCTTTTAACCGGAACCAACGTTTGTGTGTGGTTAGGCTAAACTAAGATCTATTTAACGATCCCCTTTAACCAGAATCCTTTGTAGTTAGGCTAAACTAAGATCCCTTTGTCGATCCCCTTTAACCAGAACCAAAGTCTATGTGTGGTTAGGCTAAACTGAGATCCCTTTATGGATCCCCTTTAACCATAACCAAAATCATTTATAGTTAGGCTAAACTGAGATCCCTTCGCCGATCCCCTTTAACCACAACCAAAGTCTGTGTATGGTTAGGCTAAACTGAGATCCCTTCTCTGATCCCCTCTATCCAGAACCAAAATCCTTTGTAGTTAGGCTAAAATGAGACCCCTTTGTCGATTCCCTTTAACCAGAACCAAAGTCTGTGCGTGGTTAGGCTAAACTGAGATCCCTTTATGGATCCCCTTTAACCAGAACAAAAATCATTTGTAGTTAGGCTAAACTGAGATCCTTTCGCCGATCCCCTTTTACCAGAACCAAAGTTTGTGTGTGGTTAGGCTAAACTGAGATCCCTTCGCCGATCCCCTCTATCCAGAACCAAAATTCTTTGTAGTTAGGCTCAACTGAGATCCCTTCATCGATCCCCTTTAACCGGAACCAACGTTTATGTGTGGTTAGGCTAAACTAAGATCTCTTTGACGATCCCCTTTAACTAGAACCAAAATCCTTTATAGTTAGGCTAAACTAAGATCCCTTTGTCGATCCCCTTTAACCAGAACCAAAGTCTATGTGTGGTTATGCTAAACTGAGATCCCTTTATGGATCCCCTTTAACCATAACCAAAATCATTTATAGTTAGGCTAAACTGAGATCCCTTCGCCGATCCCCTTTAACCAGAACCAACGTTTATGTGTGGTTAGGCTAAACTAAGATCTCTTTGACGATCCCCTTTAACTAGAACCAAAATCCTTTATAGTTAGGCTAAACTAAGATCCCTTTGTCGATCCCCTTTAACCACAACCAAAGTCTGTGTATGGTTAGGCTAAACTGAGATCCCTTCTCTGATCCCCTCTATCCAGAACTAAAATCCTTTGTAGTTAGGCTAAACTGAGATCCCTTCGTCGATCCCCTTTAACCGGGACCAAAGTTTTTGTGTGATTAGGCTAAACTGAGATCCCTTTGACGATCCTCTTTAACTAAAACCAAAATCCTTTGTAGTTAGGCTAACTGAGATCCCTTCACCGATCCCTTTTAACTAGAACCAAAGTTGTGTGTGGTTAGGCTAAACTGAGATCCCTTCGTAGATCCCCTTTAACCAGAACAAAAATTATTTGTAGTTAGGCTAAACTGAGATCCCTTTACTGATCACCTCTAACCAGAACCAAAATTCTTTGTAGTTAGGCTAAACTGAGATCCCTTCATTGGTCCTGTTTAACAAGAATCAAAATCCTTTGTAGTTATGCTAAACTGAGATCCCTTCGCCGATCCCCTTTAACCAGAACCAAAATCTGTGTGTGGTTAGGCTAAACTGATATCCCTTCACCAATCCCCTTTAATTAGAACCAAAATCCTTTGTAGTTAGGCTAAACTGAGATCCCTTTCGTTGATCCCCATTAACCAAAAAATATGTTTCTTCTTCAAGATGATAGGTTTAAATTGAAGACTCTTCTTCGTTGATCTTCTTATTTCTTTGAGATTTCCCTAATGTTAGGGTTTATCTCATCTTCCTCCCGTTCCAGGGTCAAAACCATGATTCTTTGTCGTTCATCAATTTAATGATTCTTTCTTTGTCCCCAATCTTGCTGGACTAACAAGAATTTTTCCTACAACAAATCAAAAATATATGCGATGCTTTGACGTTTGATGACATGCATACATCCTTACCTGATTTGCAATATAGGTCCCCCTACTTCAATGTTCCATCATCACAGGGTGGCTTTGTTTGTTATTCAAAGCTTTCTTTATTCTTTCAATGTACTGGCTCATTTGTGTGCTAGCCTTCCACTTAGATGTAAGTGTAGTGCCTATCGTGGGCTGTCTATGACGATTACTACTCTCATTGCTTCTCAAGCTTGACCATGCTTCCAAGTGTGGTGTTGCTCGATTCATCATGAAGGAGTTTAACAAATCATCCATCTCCTAGATTCTTTCAAGAATTGTCCTTTGATTGGTTGTGCGTGTTTTGCCAACACCCATCAAGAGGTTTTCAAGTGTTTAACCTCATTTTAGATTGCCAATCAGTTATGGACTTGCCCCTAGTTGAAACAATACTCTTCAAGTATATGTTATCATCAGTCTTCTTGGGAACTATCCAATCATCCAGACATGCATCTCATAGCTTGTAGCATAAAGGATTATGGTTGTATTCTTAGTGTTCTTCTCAATAGATTCCTCTCAGCTTTTCAATCAGATTGTGAAAGGAAATGTCTCAGCCTCATCAATGATGTTGCTTTTATCACCCATACTCATGCGGTGAAGTGTTCATTTGGCTTCAAAACAAATTGTCCCACAGTCAGTCTTCGAGGTGGGTGCCTTTCCGACATTCATTCAATGTAGTTGTGTGATAACATTTGTCGATAACCATGTTTCAAAGGATGACAATATGAGATTGTTCTTCAAGTGTAGCATTGTTCCACATTCAGTCTTGGTGGTGTGCATCTTTTCACCACTCAATTACATTCATTCATGTATCCTCATCGATTGCTAGCCATGTTTCAAAAGATGATGATATGAAAGCATCTTTCAGGTACATCTTTGTTTCTCAATTGTTGATGGGGTTCACTAGAGCATGGACTATTTTTAAATGACATTGTCCCCAGTATGATCTAAATGTGCTCGTTCATTGATTATCTTTCTTTGGACACCATGGTCTTCAGTTCACTGATTCATCATTTAATCATCATTCATTGCCTTATAGCTTATTTAAATACTCCTTGTTTTTCCTTCTCCGGGTCCACTGTATTGCCCCCCAGCTACTCAACTTTTCAAGGAGTGTCGAGGAGCGTCAATGTCATTTCTATCAAGGATTTCACAGACTTAATCGATGTTCTTTTGTGTTCAATAATCTTCCTTGTTCTGGAATCGAATCTCACATTACAAAGATTATGTCTATTCAAGTCTAATTGTTGAAATGAAATCATAGAGATGTTAATTTTGAAAAGATCTTTTGAAAAATCAAGCATTTTTGGTCCAAAACCCAACACGTTATTCAAAATATATAGTCATTTGATTGTCATGTATTTTGAAAACAGAAATTGACCCGTTGTAAGACTAAAATGGATTTTTTTTTCATGGCTCTTTGTATCCTTTTTAGAATCTGATTTTAGGTATATCTTTTGATGATCTATGATGAGGTGACCATTGTGTGAATTTCAAAAACAAGATGCTCACATCAAACCTCAGGCTTTATGAAGAGAGGTTGTTTTTTTTATTTTATTTTTTAACCTCTTATTTTATCAGTATTCATAATAACCAATAGCTTAATTCATGAAGCTATGACTCTTATGAAAAGGCTCTTCAAGCTTTGAGAGCGCCATTTATCGGCTCAGATTGCTTACTTGATCAAAAGGGGCTTTTCAAAGCACGTAATGCAGGCTATGGTTCATGACTACGAAAGAAAGGAATTTCACAGGCTCAAAAGGTGTTTAAGGGTTTTAAAGACCTAGGATCAACATCAACTATTCATCAACTCTTTTTTTATTGTTATCTTTATAGAGAAAGCGACATATAACCTTGTTAACCTCAAATATCAGACTTCTTTTAACATAAGTCATAATGCAAATCCACCTTTCCTTGATGAATAACCAACCTCAATCATCTAATAACATCAGAGGCTTTATAATGGATGCCAAAAGTCACATTTATAGCTTAGTCTTTTTTTCTGGTATTGACTTTTGTTATGCCTTTTGTTGATTGAAATTTCTTTTGATCTTCATAGACTTGATATGCATTCTCCTTCCTTTATCTTTGACTTGTCTTTAAGTGAAGGCAATTTCAACTTCTTTTTTTCTTTTTCTTTTTGCTTTCTCTTTCTCATAGCCTTCCTCAAAATTTTCTTATATGCGTCTATGTGTTTTCTTTTAGCTCTCTCTCAATCATTGGACTTTTGTTCTAAGCCTTCCCCTTTATCCATTAATTATATCAATGTCTTTAAAATATCTCTCATTTTCCCCTAGTATGGGGTGTGATCCTAGTTAGGGTTTTTATGAAAAGAATATTCTATCCAGCTCAAAATGGGACTACAACGGATATAATCTTTGGAAAGTGAAGGGATATCAAAGATGGCCTTTTCTCATTTCAAGCAAGGTTGGTTAGAACTGATAAACTTTGACCTCGTCTAGTGTAAGGGTTGAGACTTGTAAGCCTCATGATTCACGAGTCCATAACTACTGAAATCCACTACACGTCATTATGAATATTGTTCAAACCTAGTTATATGGTGTGTGGTGCAATTTTATGTGTGAGCTCAAAATTTGTTCAGTCACCTCTTGTTGTTTATCATGTCATTTTAACAAACATCAAGTCATTTTTGTAATCAAAAAACTTTTAATCTTCAGGATTGATTAACCTTTATCACATGTTGGCGTTTCATCAAAATATTTTGTTAGAATAAAATGCTAAACATCTATTGATTTCAAAACAACAAAAAGACAAAAACAAGACATGTTTCATTAAAGGATAAGATGTGATCCCAAAACAAAATGCAAAATTCCATAACAATATGATTGACAATTCATCGCCATTATTGAATCAGCTTTTCTAGCAATATCTGTGTTTTGCCAAGCATTTTTGATCACATGTCATTCTGAAGATGTTTGGGGGACAATATATCCAATGACACCCTCCTTCACAGGCTCCACTTGTCTCTTGCTCATCAACTTTCGGACTCGCTTCTTGAAATTCTTACAACTGTTCAATTGAAATGGCTGAGGACCCCACCATGACATCACATCTCTTGTTTGGATTATACCACATGGAAAAAGAATGTTTATCTTTGGCAAAGACATTGGAGTAGTCGATGATACAACGAGACTTGGCTAGACCATATAATTAAGGTTTCCCACCATCAGAGTCTTCTTTTGATTCATCTCTCATCATTGTTCTGGAATCCTTGGTAGAAATGTTAATCTTTCCCATCTTGATAGCTTGTTCAATTTTTTTGGCAATCCACACAACTTCATGTTAATCTTCCAATGTTGTTGTTGTTGTTGTTGTTTTAGGATTGTTGGAAACCTCTCAATAGCTAGGTAATCCTAGCAGCGCATAAAAACAAAAAACATTAGAAATCACACATTGTCAAAACTAGAAGAGAACCTGATGAATCTAAAACTCTTTTATTTCCTTTTTGATTCCTCACTAACGGTGCAACAAATAGTCTTCTTCATGTTGTTTACTCCTGGTTTTGTGTTTTAATACCGATACTAGTAGGAGAAAATTATAGACGATCTGAAACTACTGCATCCCTTCTTGGATTTCCCACTTGCAGATCCACAAATAAATTCCTGTCAAGAGAGCTCTGCCACGTAGAAGTTCAGTGTCTAATCATTTTTTTTTCAGACCAACATCTTGTGCTGCTAAACTAGAATTGAGCTCACAATTAGGGTAACTTCGAAGAAGACTAATGCACCATGCACAAGAGGCTATTAGTTATTTGGTTCCATTAAAAGATGTGGAGGCGATGAACAATGAAATTAAACAAGAACAAAGGTTGTCATTAGTTGATGACTGAAGGCATTGCCGCTGTTGTTCATGACTGAAAAGGAGAGGTGCAACTTCAATTGGACGTGGACAAGTAGAGTTCCCGCAGAAGACTGTGCAACCATTCTCTTTCCATTTGATGCTCAACACTTGTTCAAGCAGATCTGAGTCCAGCTACTTCACCTTTGATGCTCTCAGCTTTATTTTGATAATGAGCCTCTATCTGGCATCTTTCTTCATTTTAATTATCTTTTTTTCAATCACGTGTAGGATAGCTTATGTGGGGGAACCTACCTTTCAACCCAGTACATGCATGATAAATGTATGAACATGTAATCTATATGATGAACTTGGTCTTTGAAGGGTGACATATGATTGTAACTCTTGCACGATGAAACAAGAATCTTGATCCTTGCCCAAACTCTACAATGAAAATTTTCTGAGTGATGGTCATTGTGTCACCCACAAGTCTTGAGTTCAAGATGCTTCAAAAAGGGTTTGCCTTGATGTAAATAAAGATAGCACATACAACCTAAGGACATGTTCTATTCATTATATGAACATGGGTAGGTTTTCTACCTGGTCTCAAGAGGGTCTCTCGTTGTCCCAGTGATCAACCTCTTGAAGACAATATAGGGGCCCAGTAGGCAATGAGATGGCACATGTACCAACTGTTACCGGTTTAAGCACTTAACGAAGAGTTGGGGTTTACACAAACTTAAACATTGACTAAAAGTGTAAGGTAAGCTGTTAGTCCCCCTTCTAACCTGAAGCTTGTGCGTGCTTTAAAAAATTACAATACGTGATGCATGAGACAATTCTATATAATGAATGGATAAAAAAATAAAATAAAACAAAACACAAAAAACTTAAACACATCAAAAACACAAAGCTTAGTTCAATAATGTTGAACACTGTAAACCCCAGGAAAAATAATAAATAAATAAAAGTGAAGAAATTCATGCATATGGTTAAATAAAAATCGAAATTCAGAAATTTTTTAATATAAATTTACGGGCGAAATAATTCGAGACATTATAATAAACCAGGTACTGTTGAGGGCTGGATTTAATTGAAGAGAATAATACACTTAAAGGAAAAAGGGGGCCTACATGCAAATAAGGGAAAATATAGAGTATAAATACTCTCTCCTCACCAAAAAAAAAAATATGTAGGAACCATAAGGAGAGAAGATAGGGAGTTTTATACCCATTCTTGAGAAATCAAGAGAGAAACACTAAAATTTCAAGAACCCATCCAAGATTAAGAGCTTATAGATGGGATAAACACTTGAGAGCAAAGGATTACCAAGAAATTGAACAAGGAGGGAGTTGAAAATCTTCAACTGGTTGAAGATCAAAATCTTAATTTGTACCGGGTAAGGTATTCTAAACATGATCTTAAAAAAATTTATTCTTTAAATTCGATAAAGAATTGATGCCTGGATATTGAATCACAGGTTAGGGTTCTTAGACATAAATTGGGGAAAAAGTACTTATTGTTGAGATTAAGTTATTTCATGTGTGTGGTATGTAGTTTATGAAACTATTGTGTGAAGGGGAGGGGGAGACAAATCTGGACAGACTTGTCTCCTGACTTTCGGTGAGATTTCGGGTAGGAGGATGAGGGAATTAGGATTGGATTCCTTCATAGAAATTGTAGATTTGAATGTTAGCTAACTAAGGAAACTGGTCTTGCTTAATTTAGAGATGTAGAACTCTAGTTATGGGTTACCAACCGAGACTGAGTTGTGACTGATTATGTAGGGCAAGAGGACTGATTAGTTGATGATTAATTTTGACTATCTTGGAAACAGAACTAGGTTCTCCTTCCTTCAGAGAACTGGTAGCCTCGTGTCTTAGCTTTCTAACGAGATTAATCTCACTAAAAATGGAGTTTTAGAACTTTAGATACAGTTAAAAATCTGATGAGTGTTCAGACAGTAACAGTTGGAAATTGGATAGTAACAGTTCAAAGTCAGAGAGTAACGGTTCAAAGTCAGACAGTAACAGTTGGAAATTGGACAGTAACAGTTCAAAGTCAGAGAGTAACGGTTCAAAGTCAGACAGTAACAGTTGGAAATTGGACAGTAACAGTTCAAAGTCAGACAATAACAGTTGAAAATTGGACAGTAACAGTTCCAAGTTAGACAGTAACAGTAGACTTTCACGTGAATACTATAAATAAGAATATAAAAGAATTGAGTCATACGAACACTTACACATTGAGATACTAACTCTAAAAATATACATGATAAATGTATGTATGTGATTATGAGGAAATGAACATGCACAGAAAGTAACATATGAGTAATGGATGAATATGAATTCTCTATAATATCGGCTTGAAGGAATCATAACCAAAAAAACTTCCTTGTGATTCAGGAGGAGCAACCAGGATTGGATCTTCTATTAGGGGAGGTCGTGAGATAGGCGAAGCAGGTTCATGATTTTCCTCCTATTTGCACTTATATAATTTAAAATTCTTCTAGCGAATGCAATTGCAATAAATTTCGTGTTCAATGTAAATAAAGTCTAGCATAAATACAAGATTAGCTTCGGCTAATGGCATCCACGATAGGATTGTCGGGAGATGATTCACAAGATTAGCTTCGGCTGATGGAATCCGTGATAGGATTTTCAGGATATGAATTACAAGATTTGCTTCCACTAATGGCATCCATGATAGGATTGTCGGGAAATGAATTACAAGATTAGACTTTGCAGGGTCACCCAGTTTATGCAAGTAAATAAGATTAATCAATTAAGAATATACAAATGAGTGTTAATTGGGTTTAAGAGATTTACAAGCAAAATATAAGTTCTATGTTAGAATTCTCATGGATTGGATAGAAAGTTAATACTTCATTCGTATTCATTACATGAGCATACATATATTCTTTATCAACATAATGGTATGTTTATTTATGTAACAGGTCCATCAAACATCCAGGAACATCTTTAGTTTAGGACTCTACTTTGTGAAGCTTATGTAAATATTTAACTTAAACAAAAGGGAATTAACGTGTTTATGTAGTATACTTTTGTGTAAACCTTGATGTATTTATAAAAGTTCAGCTTAGCATTTAGTATTTTAGTTATCTTGTAATTAACCCTTTTGAAACATTTAGGGACACTTATTATGTTGTAAATACTTTCTTTGCATGTTAGTATTCCTTTTCTTTTAAATTTTATGATATGATGTTTGGACTATGTTCATATTGATCTTACTCATAGGATATATATATTGTGTGGAATTATGAGGTTTGATATAAGGTCCGAAATTATGGGATCTTGTGATGTTGGGTTGATTGAGTAAACTGATAGTAGTCGATAACTTGGGATGTCCTAAATGTATACAAAACTCTACCGAATTTTTGGAAATAAAAAAAACATTACCCTCAAATAAAGAGGATATGTTGGAATCTTTTAACATTAATCGAGTCGCACAATCGGACTGTTACAAACACAATATCGTCCCCAATGGAGTCGCCATTCTGTCGCACGTCACCCGCGTGGCGTCGACTCGGTGATTTTTCTCTCTTTGTTTACTTGATTCATTGGAAGTCGCCACCTGGTATTTAATTAAGGGCTACTAGGAAACCCGGATGCACTGGTCTTGTTAGAGATTCACGGGTAAGGGACTGGTTATGGTTAGGGAAGGTATTAACACCCCTAACGCACCCTACCTGAGGTAAGCTACTTCGTGGCTTTGATGTGTTAAAGAAGTTTTAAAAATTTTATCTTTTCATCGGATATTAGAAGTACGACTTACGTGTAAGTTCATAATCCTTTACCGTGAGCAAATCAAAATATTAAATTCTTCTTTGTTCTTTGCAATTTTATCTTAAAAAAAAAACATTCATCAACAAAATACAAACAACACATTCACTTTAACTGTTTTTTCTTTTCTTTTCTTTTGGTACATCCACACTACAAATTATAAAAAATTCAAAACTAAACAAAAATTACATTAAATAATTTAAAATTTACAAAATAGCCCCTAAAACTCCAGAAATTACAGGAAAGGCCTTTTGCAACCGCAGGAACAGTGGTGGCGCGTGGACTCACATGTCGCCACCGATGAAGGTGGCAATACCGGTGGATTGGGAGCATCTTCTTCTTCTTTGTCTCCTTACACCGGTGGTGACCTGCAGAAACAACAAAACCATAACAACCAGTTGATTTTAGTTTTTATTTCCTTTGTTTTTTTAAATCTGCTTTGGTTTTTTCTTCTTTAGATCTGTCCTGTTTCTCTACCTCCTCCCTTCTTTGTTTGTTTCTCTTCTGCCGATGGTAGATCTTATGGTTGCTATTGGTCGTGGCTGTAGAAGTTGGTGACTATCCGATTAGGGGGGAGGAGAGATGTTGTATGCTGCTGCAGAGGGAGACCGGGGCCTGTGGCCAGTTGAAACAAGGAAGATCTCTCGGCTGCGGGTTGGAAGGTGGTGCTCTTTGTGGCTGAAAGGAGCAATTAAGAGGGAGAAGGCCTGGCGCGTGTGGCTGGTCTGTGGGTGTTGCTTCTCCGTTGCTGTTGGTAGTCGGCCGAGGGAGAAGAAGGCGTTGTTGATGGGGAAGGTGATGCTGCTACATAGGGAAAGGGACAGTGTGTGGCTAGGAGGCAGTTTTGTTTCTATGTGCGTGTGTGGGGAAGAAGGGACCGTCTGTTGGGCTGTTGGGTGGAGGAGATCGGGGAAGAAGAGGAAAAACCACTGGGGTTCTATGAGAGGGGTCCGGCTGCTAGTCTATGGGGGGAAGGTTGAGAGGGGAGAGGGACGATGGAAAGTAGAGTGGTGGGCAGAGAAGGGGCCTAGTGAGATAGTCCGGGGGGTAGGAAGAAGAAAAAAATCAGGAGGTGGCGGCGACTCTTTTTGGGTCAGGGAGAAGAAAAGGTTGTGTTTCTTTTAGGAGTTTTTTTTTTATGTTTCCTCCTCTCCCCCAAATGTTCAAAATTGCTCCCCTCTTTTGTGTGTATTCAAGGCTACTATATATAGGCAAAATATTGTTTAGGCCTCAAAATTGGTCCCTCAACTTTTTTGTTTTTGTAAATTTAATTTTTCTTAATTTTGTTGTATTTTTGAAAACGAGCAATATCAATGTCGACTCAAAGAGGAAAATCAATGATTTTAAAAATGATTGGTCAAAACTCGAACGCATTCAAAAGACCTTTAAAAAATTGAATTTTTTTTTTACGACGTTGAAAATCCTAAAAACAATGCAAATATATTAAAAACATATTTTTTTTGGATATTTGTATTTTTTTGCTATTTTTGGATTTTTCAAAAATTTTATCAAAAAGGTGGGTCAAAAATTGGGTAACAACAATAATGAAGGATGGAAAAATAAATGAGCATGAACATGGAATGTAATAAAGTTTGTATAATTGTGTGTGATTGTGGTGTGCTGATGCATAAATGATTAAATTGTATATTGGGATATAATAATATGTGGAAAAGTTAAGTAAATAAATGGCTAATGTCAATGCAAGCTAATATGTATAGGTAGAGAAATTAATGTATTGCAATGCAAATTATTGGAAAGAGTATTAAATTATATGTTCATGAACAAGTTAGTTAATTATGAAGGTATAAGGAATGGTGTGAGGATTTATTTTGATGATCATATGACATATTTATTTTGTCATGCTTAGTAAAATCAAATATAAACAAAAAAAATTAAATTAAGGAGTTATGAAAAAGAAATAATTGAAGTATAAAAGTGTAAATCAATGAGGATTGAAGGTATTTACTACCGAAAATAAAAGATGCATTTTAAGGGAAATTAAGTTAGGAAAATATATATTTTTGATAAGAGATACCAACGGAAGAATTAATTAGTATGAATGGAATTAATGTTGAGACGAGAAATTATTGGAATATGTAATGTGACAATGAAATTATGTACTTGTTACAATTCTGGATATGAATATTGTAACAAGCATACCTTCCTTTTATTTATAGGAGAAGCATTCATGGCGGAAACTTTAGAGGAGCGAGCTCGAACACCTGGAGCTATAGGTAGGTGTTTAACTCTTTAGCTATGTAAAGTTATTGTAGTTATTCTTTTGTTTTCTTATATGTGATTTGGGTTGTCTTTGTTATGTATGTTTGATAATTATTAGAACTAAATTGTGTTATGGATGTAAGAGAATAATGAGAACACATGGTTAAGAATGAAAAGAATTATTCGATGAATGAAATGAATTAATATAAAAGATAATGAGTATGACTTAGTTGTCTTAATGGTCAGAAACTAAGGAGATATAAACATTTGATTTTGAATTAGTTTCCAAAGTGGTGGAAAGCTAAGGTGAATTGTATTAGACTTAGCCATTTGTAGAGGCATGGTTAAGGTGGTACGGACAAATGACTTAGTCATTAGGAACAGAAACTAAGGTGTGGATATAGAATTTAGTCATCTATGTATGAAATGGCTAAGGTGATAATGAATTTGATCAGGAATTCAATAAGACCTGGATTATTTGTGTGATTACTTGATTGCCATTAAGATGAGGACCAGGGTGTTAAAAGAAGTAAACTTTACAAGCAAACTATGAAGCTTGGTAATCGAGAAGTCATCTCAAGTAACCAAAGTTGGAAGATATGTCTACAGAAAATTTATTAGAGATTATGGTGGAAAAAAAAATGTGAGTAAACTATATATATGTGTAAATAAATTATGTTGCATTGTTGTAGGTCCTTCTCGTACCGCAGGACAACCTTGATTGTCTTCTTTTATGGGTACTTATTTACTAAGTATATTTTGGGTATGTGGATTATATAATATTCTAGTTCACTAAGATTTGAAATTATCTTTGGTCTTGTAATTAATGTTAAGTCATATACCACTTTTTAGATAATTAAATCTCTTTTGTGTAGACATTAAAGAATTTTAGTATGCATGTAGATAAATTTATAATATGCTTTGTTTTAATAACATCATGCATGAAGAGAAAAGATATATGACACTACTATTAGAATGGAAAATGGTGAAGGTATAAGTCGAAGTGGATGAAGTGATGAGAATTCAGTTTTTGTTGAAGAAGTTCTAGAATGGTTGAATCATAACTATGCAGGATAAATTATGTTTTAAGTTGATGTCAACACTTGAAAAGATCAATTTATAGAGGAGACTTTATTTAAATTTTGGTAGCCAGTATAATAATAAGCTTAAAATTGTTGCCAAGATAGGGATCAGGGATCATGATATATATATATATATATAGACACACATTCATATGAAAAAAAAATACTAATTTTTCAACGAGTATTGGATAAATTAAATTGAGGGTGTTACAAGTTCTTTCTATTTTTAATGGCTCAATAATTATTAGAAAATTAATAAAGGGTATACTTATCTTACATAGTAAAATAAATTATTTATCCCAATAAAAAAAAAATAGAATTGTATACCAATAGTTTTGTTTGTCTTTTTGTTTCATAGAATATAGTAAAAAAATATCTTCATCTCTGGAAAAAGACAAAAGGAAAAAAAATAGGCATGCGTTTATGGGTTTTTTTTTTTGTAAACTCCTAAAACATGAATGCATGAGATTTAGTAAATAGAGAAGAACCTATTTGTAAAAGACAAGAGCTCTAACTTGAAGTATGAACCACACATAAGTGAATAAGGAGAATTTGGGATTTAATATGAGAAAGACAAGAGTGAAGGGACTAAACTGAAAATATATAAACAAATGAGGGACAAAAGCAAAAAAAAAAAAAAACTTGTTAGCCTTAAGAAGAATAAGAGGCCCGATGGCAGAATAAAAAGGAGGGGAAAAGGAAGAGACACTCTTCTCTTCAGCACCTTATTCCAAAGAACAGCTGGACAAAATCACATGCAAGCAAACACATAAGAGAAAAGAAGAGGTTTGAGTGAAGATTAAAGCCTCGAAAGCAAAACAAATTGAGGGAAAGGAAGACTGGAGGTTAGCGACAGTAGAGGAGGAGTGGAAAGAGACCACGAAAATATGAGGGAGAAGAGTTTTTAGGGAGTAGAAAATGCAACTAGGATAAACCCAAAACTTTCCTAGAACAATTTCTAATTCTATGATCAAAATATTTTGATTATGATTCTATGATCATATATGATTTCTTTCCAGTATTTTAGAGGATGATGTGACTCCTTTCTTTTCTTCCATAGCTAGGACCATGAGACACCAGCTGTTTCCTTTGAAACGAGGCAATAAAAACGTGGTCAGCAGCTCTCCAATCTAGCAAGAGGAACATGGAAACCAGCAGGAATTTTGCAAAGAAAAAGGAAAGACAAGAGTAAGGGTGCATGCTGCAAAGTCTTATTTTCCTTATTCTGTGTCGTAGAAATCCCATCATTTATAATGATCCAGACCCTTTCTCCAGCTTCCAATATCCTTCTTTAATTAAATCCCTCATTTTAGCACTTTTCAATTCAGTCCTTAGTCCAAAAAAATCCTTCAAATCAGGCCAGCGAACTTGGGCTAAACCCTTTTCGCGGCAGGATTCTCTACTTTCACATTAGATATTCAAATGGGAATATCTTGAGCTTATGATATTGAAATCAAGCGATTCAAAAGCCCAAATTCATCTACACGTCTAGGACTACAACTTTGATGAAGATTCAAAGTGAGATAAAATTCTTTTAGAGAACATAATCTGGAAGTAATCTGATTGGTCAAAAAGGGTCTCATAATCTAATTCTGAAACTTACAATGCCAAGCATCCTGATATGACTGAGAGTATGACCTAAGAAAAAATCAATAAAATTTGTGACAGAAATAGAGTCTTTAGTGCAAAACTCGGGTTAGGATCCTTCTCGCGACAAAATTCTCTACTTTCATGTTAGATATTTAAACGGGAATATTATGAGTTTTGATATCAAAATCAAGCGATTCAAAAGTCTCAAATTCATCTACCCTTGTAGAGCTACAACTTTCATGAAGGATAAAAAATGAGATTAATTCGTTTTGTAGAACAGAATTGCAACCAAACTCGGCTGGAAACCTTCTCGTAGCAGTATTCTATGCTTTCACGATAGATTTCAAACAGAAATACCTTGAGCTTATGATATCAAAATAAAGAAATTCAAAAGCCCAAATTCATCTACGTGTCCTGAACTATGACTTTGATGAAGGATTCGAAGTGAGATAAAATTGTTTTAGATAACAGAATCTGACAAGAATCTAGTTGGTCAAAAAGGTTTTCTTGATCTGACAATGCCGAGCATCCAAATCTGATAGAGAGTCTACCCTAAGAACAGTGATCCCTATGACCCAATAAAGGTGTAGGTCAAATTCTCAACATGTCATGAGTGACAAAATATAGCTAGGATGATTAGAGATCGTACAAAACCAAGTCAGAATCAAAGCCTAAGTTGGAACAAAAATTTGCGAAAGCAAAGTAATCAATTTTTTTTTTAATTAAAATTCTGAGGGATTTATATAAAGACTCCTTATCAGCCTAAGAAACCTGATGCTTTTGGTAGCAAAGGAGGAGGATAAAAAGAGTAGAAAACAGCTCAAATAGGGTTTGAAAAAATATTTCTTTCTCCTCCGCTTTTGTCAATTTTCCAGCAAACATGAGCTACACTCTTGCACTTTGTTCAAAAGGGGTACACACCATCTTCAGCACGTGGGGTCCAAAAATGAGTAACAACACATGTTACAATAAACAAGTATGGATCATACAAGAGGTTGTGGTGTGTTGAAACATGAACATGTAAACAAATTTATATGTGCATGCTCTTATGAAGTTAACTTTGAATATTTAAAATCTTAAGAAATATCTTGTGTTTTATACAAAGGAAAAGATGTTAGAAAAAAGGAAGAAATGCATGACAATAATTTCTTATATGTTGGACATGTAAGCTAGAATTCTAGACAATGTTATTAGTTAACTTGTGACAAGAAATTTTTTAACAGACACATTAGTTCATGTACATAAATTATTTTTTTCACTCTTTATTGACACTAGCCATTTAACTAATATACATCCACTTTATTGTGTGAAATAAAAGAATATACTTATTTGAATAAAAATAAAGTTCAAACACCCAATTTTAAAAATCAATAAGTTCAAACACTTAAAATCATATTGTTCCTTTGATTATCCCGAGAGTAGACTAATAAAATAAAAAATGGGCGTAATACTAGGGTCATTCCAGGGAGCCATTCATGTCATTTCCCCTACATTAAAGCAATTTTCAGTTCATGTCACCACGTGTAAATGTTCCATACATCATGATCCATGCTTACAAGTTTACTAGAATATTCCTTATGCTTTGTCATGGGTTTGATCAATTGTTTTTTAAAATATAAAAAAAATTATTAAAAGTATGAAGAATTTTTTAATAGTATTACTAAACCTGATAAAGTGGGTTAATTTTATCTATAATTCGACTTGAAGAGATAATTACCAAAAACTTCATTGTGATCCAGGAGTAGAGACCATGATTGGATCTTTTGTTAGGGAAGGTCACAAGATAGGCAGAGCAGGTGCGTGATTTTCCCTCCTTTTTGCACTTATGCAATTTAAAGTTCTTCTGGTAAATGCCATTAAATTAAATGCCATGTTCAATGTAAATAAAGTGTATTTACAAGATTAGCTTCGACTAATGGCATCCGGGATAGAATTGCCGGGAAATGAAATACAAGATTAGCTTCGGCTAATGGCATCCATGATAGGATTGTTGGGAGATGAATTACAAGATTAGCTTAAGCTAACATCATCCGTGATAGGATTGTCGGGAAATGAATTACAAGATTAGCTTTGGCTAATGATGTTTGCGTTGGGACGCCCGAGAATGATTGATAAGACTTGATCTGTAAAAGGTATCCATGTTTGAATGATCTGGGTGAAATTGATAAATATAATTGCCTAAAAATGTCCAGGTTGGACTATACAAAGTAATCCGGTTCATGCAAGTAAATAAGAGTATTCAAATTAAGGATATGCAAATGAGTTTTAATTGGGTTTAAATGATTTTACAAGCAGATTATAAGTTGATTGTTAGAATTCTTATCGATTCGATAGAAAATTTATACTTCATTCGTATACATTACATGATCATATATATTTCTTTTATCAACATAATGGTATGCTTACTCGGTTGTTTGTGTAACAGGTCCATCAAATGTACATGGAGATCATTAGTTTAGGACTCTACTTTGTTAAGTTTATGTAAATATTTAACTTAAGCATAATGAAATTAACACGATTATGCAGCATGCTTTTGTGTAAGCCTTGATATATATATATAAAAGTCTTAGATTAGCATGTAGTACATTAGTTATCTTGTAATTAACCTTTTTGAAATGTTTAAGAATACTTACTATGTTTTAAATTCTCTTTACATGTTAGCATCTATTTTCTTTTAAATTTTATAATATGATTTGTGGTCTATGTTCATATTGAACTTATTTGTATGACATATATATATATATATGTATATGTATATATATATATGTATATATATATATTATGTGGATTGTATGAGGTGTTGAATATTAGTAATTGAGATAAGGTCCAAAATTATAGGATCTTGTGATGATGGGTAGATTGAGTAAATTGATAGTAGTCGATAACTTGGGATGTCTTAAACACAAACAAAACTTTGCTAAAATTTTGGTAGAATTCTTTAAAATGAAAAAATTACCCTCAAATTGAGAGCATATGTTGGGATCTTTTAGCGTTGATCATATCATACAATTGAGTCTATTACAGTTGGTATTAGAGCCCTGGTATGGATTCTAGGAATAATTCAAAAGATGTTGTTGATGTTTGTTAATTTATTGTAGGATGGTATGTAGCTGCCAAGAGATTAGAATAGATATATCCTCTACAGGGAGGGGGAATAGAAATATAGACTTTTACGAGGGGCAAGAAGAGAGTCCTTTGTAAGATATTGCTTCACATGCACTAGCAATATTGACTCAAACAAGGCATGAAGAATCGACAGGGCCTTAAGTCAGACAGGCACCAAGGCAAAATAGATATGTTCATCCGATTGTGTCAGCCCCACAAGAACGAGTAGAGGAGCCCCCTTAGACTATACCTCCAAGGCCATATGTTTCTTATGATGATCTGATGCTCTTGGCCCAGCTAATCAAAGCAATAATGGAAAGTATGACTAATGCTGCCAGTCTTATGCCAGCACCCCACCTACACCCATCATACAAACTGTTTCAGAAGCAGCTACAACTACTAATAATGTGGTGCATCTAGTTCGATTGGTGAAAAGTATGAGAGAAATGGGTTGTGAACCTTACTCGGGTGAACAGGATGCTGAAGTGGCAGGAAGGTGGATTAGAATGGTAGAGAAATGATGATTCAAATTAAGATACGAAATGATCTGCGATTAGATTATGCTACATAATTACTATCAGACAGTGCTATGACTTGGCGGGAGATAGTTCAGTTGAAACTTCAATTACAGGAGCTCTTTGACAAAGGGTTCATACAACCAAGCAACTCACCTTAGGGGGCACTTGTATTATTTGTGAAGAGGAAAGATGGAATGTTGAGGCTTTGCATAGATTACCCTTAGCTAATTAAAGTGATGGTAAATAATAGATATCTGCTTTCACAGATAAATGATTTATTCGATCAATTGAAAGTGCTAAAGTGTTCTCAAAGATTGATTTAAGATCAGGATATTACCAAATGCGAATCAAAGGGCAAGATGTTCCGAAAACTGCCTTCAGAACTTGCTATGGACACTTTGAGTTCTTGGTGCTACCATTTGGATTAACTAATCCTCCAATACTTTTTATGGATTTAATGAACTGAGTATTCCAACCGTACCTTGATAAGTTTGTTGTCGTATTCACCGATGACATCTTAGTTTACTCCAAATCGTATTAGGAGTATGAACAACGCCTAAGACAAACACGACAAACTCTGAGGAGCCGCCAGTTGTATGCAAAGTTGGATAAATGTGACTTTTGGTTAAAAGAAGTAACCTTTTTAGGGTATGCAATGTCTTCATAAGGCATTTTTTTGGACCCTTAGAAGGTGGAGGCAGTTCTGAGATGGGAAAGGCCTACTACGATAACTGAAATCCGTAGTTTTCTTAGATTGGCAAGGTAATATAGAAGGTTTATCAAAGGGTTTTCAATAATAGCAACTCCATTAACATGACTCACCAACTTTCCCAATCTCAGGTGTGATTCTGTTGTATGTTGATCCATCTCCCTCACCTGTAACTGAAGAACACATGTAAGAATTCTTTTTCCCAAAACTTTGAATAATGGTTTTAGGCTATTAATTCGATAATATAAGGTTTATGATATGTTTTTATCATGATTTATAACATAATTATGCACGTTTAAATGTAAATTTATGAAAACCCCCAAATTAATTTTTAGGGTTACGATTCATAAATTGAATGCTTTTAT
This sequence comes from Populus alba, assembly GCF_005239225.2. NCBI lineage: Eukaryota > Viridiplantae > Streptophyta > Magnoliopsida > Malpighiales > Salicaceae > Populus > Populus alba. The sequence continues at coordinate 19,811,787 of NC_133297.1, read as the reverse complement.
TCAACCTGATCAATGCTAGCAATTCTTGTGTCTGGAAGAGAGTGATTGATAGAAATTATGCATGTTTAATTGAAAAAATATGCTAAAACCCCCAATTTAATTTTTAACAAAGTATTATTGATGCTGGGTGTTCTTTGATGTCTGCAAATTGTCCTCCTGTGCACCGAAACCTAGGTGTTTTGAATGTATTCATATGCTTATATATATATAAGGAAACTTGCTTGTTGATGTTGTGTTTCGTTAATAAGATTGCTGTTTTATTTTTGTTTCTTCATTCATTATTTTTTTTCTTGTTGTTTTACTTGTTATATATATAATTAGCAGAATTGTGTAGTGAAAGAGGTTAGAATTCATGGTTGCCTCCTCCTTGCATGGTGATAAGTTGATTTCCCACATTAGCTATATATGTTGTCTGTTTTCATTTGATTGTCCTATCTTGAGGTTAGCATGCATGATTTGGAAACGTTATTGATCACCAAATGGTTTAGGTGGCAGGCTTTTAATTCAGTTTAGCTAAAAATGTTAGATGGTATCTAATTTTTCTTTTTAATCCTTCCTTCCCCCTAATTAATGTCCATTATTCTCACCTTGGCTAGCTAGACCAGCAACCCACCCGTAAGGATGCAGGATCCCAAACCCTAACTATTTTTTTTTAATCTAAAATGCTCTCAATTATATTTTAATATGATAGTCACATTGAGAATTTAAAAAAGTTAGAGAAACAATGTAAGAAATGGGACATGATTTTTTAGTACATGAAATATAGTAATTTCACTATTTAATTTAATTTATTTTTTTTAATATTCTTTCTCTGTTTTTAAAAATTTCCTTAATTTAACTCTTTTTTTTTCAACTCAAAGGCATTCTAGATATAATAGGGAGTTTGGAACTGGCTATATAACTCATCTATATGTATGCTTTAGCTATTGAATTTTGGATAAAAATCTGTAATATTTACTCATTTTGTTACAGTACCTAATGCTTGCTTTGTTATTTGGCTTTTTTTTTTTTTTTTTTTTTTTTTTTTTCTGGGTCCTGACATGACTTTGTTCAATATGATGGCTTAGGTTTTTAAGCGTGGCATCAAGTTATCTTCCTCAATAATTAATCAGCCTTTGGGTTCTTCTTGGCACGAAAGCGGTGTGTTGCGTTCTTACTATTATTTAATATGGTCTCCTTACTGCTTTGTCCTTTTGAGGTCTTGTGCTCTTATACTACATGTCATTTACATGGAACATCATTTAATGCATCCAGCTTCCTTTGTTTATGCAATTTTTCTACATGTCATTTACTGTTTTTATATAAACTGTTACCATTTTCTGAATCTGCTACCATTGTTAATTAGAGTAATTATAATTTAGTCTATGCATTTTTTATGATTTTATAAGCTAGTCATTATGTTTTTGAAAACCATAAGTTAGTTCCTTGTTATAAATTAAATACTAGTTATTTTAAAACTTCAAAATGAATCATGTTTAAGATTGAAATTTTTCAGGTTAGATCTTAGAAGAAAAAAATTGTTATGAGAAGACAAGTGCCAAAAAAATATTAAAAATTAATAGTTTAACTTGGATATCCTTTCTGTTTTTCATAGTTTAACTTGGATTTGCTTTAAAGACTAGCAAGTGTTATAACTGGATGGGTTTAAGATGTTATGCACAATTCCTTTACCTAAGATGTACACTAGTAGATTTATCAATGAATGTCTACTGGAATTTTGTTTGTTAAAGCTTGTTTTAGAGTTATTTGTTATGACATTCCATTTCTGCAACTGACCTCATGTGTCATTTATTAACTAAGAGGTGGACTTGTGCTTCTTGGCAGGAGTAGTGGATTTCAAGTAGCGTCCACTCATTGGCCATGTACAAAAGGAACTGCCACATTAGAGAACTGCCCTTGATGGAACTTAGTACAATCTCTTACTATTAGACAGTGAAGGAATAGATGCCTATGATCAAACAGTAAGCGCATTTACCTTATCAAGATGAACTGATGATTGTTGTGCTGGTTTTATGTTTTAAAAGTTCAAGAATTGATGAAATGGCTAGTAATCAATTTTATTAATTGAAGAATTTATTTTCTGTGATTCCTTCTTATTTATAATTTACACCATATCCTTTTTATATTCCAACACAACTGCTGTTTTGGATTATGCAGTAATTGTTGTTTTGGTTACCTAAGTTTATTTACAGCTAAGTTGTTTGTGCTATGCTTTTTGTACCTTGTTGTTTTCACTAGCTAGATGAGGATGAGAATACTAGGGACCAGCACACAATTTAATCAATGGCACCGAAGTCAAAACTCAAAACCTAACTTGAACATACCCTTTCTCTAGCAGCAACTGGCCTGTAGAAAATATAGAAGAAACCCAAAAAATAACCGTAATGATGCATGTGACTTGAAAGTAAAAAAAGGGAGGAAAAAAAGTCATCTTAAGCTGATTGCTCACTCCCTAATATATAGATAAAACCCAATAATGAATTGGGAAGCAAAAACCGTACCTAACATAGATACCTCTCTAAGTTTCCCCATCAAAACCAAATACGTAGCGCTTCGTTTTATTTCGTTTACCTTCAGGCAATTATACGTATTGTCTAAAAGGAGCTGGAATTGAGAACTTGCATTAGACTACAAAACTTCTATTTTCCTCTATCTATTTAATAAGCTTACTGAATACATGTACTAGAATAGTATTCTTTAAATTCGGTGATTGCAATTATAATTACATGTGGAAAACATGTATACCCACACAAATAAAATAATGTTGTGTGATTTTTAATTGAAATTATATTAAAATAAAATTTTATAATTTTTTTAACATTGTTATATTAAAATTATTTTATTATATAAAAATATTAATTTGATATTTTTTAAAAAAATGTCATAATACAAAAACAAATCCTCATTCAAGAGACTAATAGTTAATTTATATGTTTAACTATAAACTTTGATTACACAACAAAATATAAATAATAAGTATTTCATATAAAGAGGTTTAACATAAATATATTCACACCTCCATTACCTTAACCATAAATATTAACAATAATTATTGCTCGTCCGTGTAGAACTTGTAATCAACTAAATTGGATTGTGCCTAAAGAATTTATAAAACAAATGTATTATTATTTTCATCCACCAGTATTCTAATTATTATTTCACTACGACATAAAAGATAGATACAATGTATATAATAAGAGACAGATACAAATGTGAGTAACTATTGTAACCCATAATAAATTATGTTTTTTTTTATATATTGCATTTTCATCTTTTTTAAAAAATAAAAAAATTCTTTAATCTTGTATTACCTTGCATGTTTCTGATTTCATTTACCATTTCTTAGTTGAGAAAAAAAATATCCGAATAAAAATAAAAAGTTTGATGGATCCAATAAAAATAAATGGATCCAAATAAAAAAAAAAACATTTGAGGTGGTAACAAAAGTTAGAAGGGCCAATAAAAAAAATGAACTCCAAAACTATTATAAAGATAAATTTATTTAATATTTGTTCAACTAAATATCATTTTTCTTTATCCATTTATTCTGTATAAAATACTAACCGAACATAATCTAAAAGTCTACTTTTGTCACTAGTTAGAAAATATAAATGAAAATATATAATACTAACCGAACATATTTTATTTGACAATATTGTTTAAGTACTAGTAGTTAAAGAAGTATGTTTATTTCAAAAAATGCTTATTGTTGTTGTCATATTAATTAGATTAACATGGATGATCGATCGTGGATGTATCGTCGTCTTATGGATGGTCGCCTTTGTCCTGAATACATTACCAGTGTTAGAAGATTTATCAATTTTGCATTTTCAATTGATAAAAGTATATCTAGGGGAAAAATTAGATGTCCTTGTGTGAGGTGCAAAAATCAAAAGTTTTTAAAGAAAGATGATGTTTGTAAACATCTATTGACAAAAGGTTTTTTACCTTGTTATGAAAATTGGACTGTACATGGGGAGCCTTATGTCGCAGAACCAATATTGGCTGGACCTTCATCGATTAGGAGTCATGTTGTGAATGATGTTTGTCTAGAGAATCCATATAGGAATCTGGTTATGGATGCAATGAGGGTTGGTGATGCATTCTATAATGATAATGTGTCTAGTCCTGTGGTAGCTGGGGAAATTCTAAATCCGGAGGCAACTAAATTTTTTAACCTTTTGAAAGCTGCGGAGGAGCCGTTGTGGGATGGGTGTACCAAGCAATCCAAATTATCTGCTTGTGTACAATTGCTTAATATGAAGTCAACTTTAAATTTGACTCAGAATGCCTTCAACAATTTTATTGACTTTACAAAAAGTTGCATGCCTAATGATGAAAATTTGGTTTCCAATTTTTATGATGCCAAGAAATTTATGCGACCACTTGGACTTGGTTATGAGAAATATGATGTGTGTCCTAATTACTGTATGCTGTACTATGGGGCAAATGCAATGAAAATAAATTGTGATTTTTGTGGAAGTTCACGATACAAACCTAGAAATCCAACTAGTAAAGGTTCCAATAAGGCGGAGAAGCAACTCCGATACTTTCCCTTAACACCAAGGCTTCAGAGACTGTTCATGTCTCCATATCATGCCAAAGATATGACATGGCATCATTTTCATAATTTTGATAATGGGGTTATAATGCACCCATCTGATGGGGAGGCATGGAAGGAGTTTAATCGTGTCCACTTAAGCTTTGCATCAGATCCGAGAAATATTCGGTTAGGGTTGTGCACTGATGGGTTTTGTCCATTTGACATGTCTTCAAATACATACTCTTGTTGGCCAGTAATTGTGACTGTTTATAATTTGCCTTCGTGGAAGTGCATGACTAGACCATTCATGTTTTTGACAATGATGATTCCTGGGCCAAAGAATCCAGGTAAAAAGCTTGATGTTTTCCTAAGACCTTTGATTGATGAGTTAAAGAATTTGTGGTCTATTGGTGTTGAAACATATGATGTATACAGAAAGGAAAATTTCCAATTAAGGGCAGCTTTGATGTGGACCATTAGTGACTTTCCAACATATGGCATGTTATCGGGGTGGAGTACTCATGGAAATTTGTCTTGTCCTTATTGTATGGAGCATAGCAAGGCTTTTAGATTAAAAAATGGAGGGAAAACTACATTTTTTGATTGTCATCGACAATTCTTACCCATGAACCACCCATATAGATTTCAATTTGATAAGTTTATGAAAGGAGTAATTGAAATGCTCCCTCCTTTACCTTGTCCATCTGGTTTGGAAATGTTAAACGAAGTGTCCATGTATACTGAGGGACATAATGGAGGTTCATCATATAATGATAAAATTCCTGGCTTTGGTGTTAAGCACAATTGGGTGAAGAAGAGCATTTTCTGGGAGCTTCCATATTGGCATACAAATTTGATTCGTCATAATCTTGATGTCATGCATGTTGAGAAAAATGTTTTTGACAATATTTTTTATACAGTAATGGATTGTCCGAATAGAAGCAAGGACAATTTAAAGGCTAGGTTGGATATTCAATTGTATTGTCAGAAGCCAAATTTTCATTTGCAACAAGATATGAGTGGTCGGGTTTACAAACCTAAAGGCACTTATTGTCTACACAAGAAACAACAACAAGAAGTCTTGTCATGGATGAAGGAATTATCATTTCCTGATGGTTATGCTTCAAGCATTTCACGATGTGTGAAAGAGGCACAATGTAAGGTTTCGGGGATGAAGAGCCATGATTGTCATGTCTTCATTCAAAGACTTCTTCCAACCGCTTTCCGACCTTACTTACCTAGGCCACTTTGGGAGGCATTAACTGAATTGTCCGTATTTTTTCGAGATATTTGTTCAACAAATTTAAATGCCCAACACATGGAGTTAATGCAAATGAATATAATTGAAATAATTTGCAAACTTGAAAGGATTTTTCCTCCATCCTTCTTTGACTCCATGAAACACTTGACGATACATCTACCTTACGAGGCAAAAGTTGGTGGACCAGTTCAATATCGATGGATGTATCCATTTGAACGGTATGTTTTCATACTATGTTAATTTTATTAACTTTTTATTTTTAACAAATAAACTAATTGACAGAAATGATATAGGTATATGTTTTATTTGAAGAAGAAAGTGACCAATAAAGCTAAAGTTGAGGGTTCCATATGTGAAGCATACTTGATTGATGAAATTACCAATTTTGCATCTTATTATTTTGGTGATGACGTGCAAACAATTTGGAATCGAGTTCCACGGAATGATGGTGGTGGCCTTAGAAGTGTAGATGGATGTCTCTCTATTTTTTCCTATCTAGGGAAAAAATTATCCAAAAGATTTTATAAAAGGCAGTTGTCACATGCTGAAATGCAAATTGCGCATAACTATGTGATATTCAATTGTCAAGAACTGAAGCCTTATTTAGAGTAAGTATGAAATATTATTTTGTACTAAATTTATAATAATTTATTATTAACTTTAACATTTTAAAATTTTAGGCAATGTCGACAAGAGCTAAAGTCACAACAACCACATGCGAGTGATGGTGAAATTGAAAAATTATGCGAAGCGATCTTTCCAAATTGGTTAAAAAATAATGTAAGTATCTTAATAAATTAATTTATATTTTATGTCAATTAGCTACTTTAAAAATATTATTAATCTCTTTTAAATCATTATTTCTTATGGAGTTAACTATTATGCTAGGTGGAATACCAATCTAACGGAATTGAAAATCAGCTCTTTGGACTTGCTATGGGCCCTTCAACTTCAGTGAAATGTTATAATGGGTATTATGTGAATGGTTTTAAATTTCATACTCAACGTTATGGTCGTTTTAAAAAGACAATGAATAGTGAAGTTTGTGTGAAAGGAAGTTGCTATGATGATGATGAACATGATTATTATGGAATGCTTAAAGAAGTTGTTCGGCTAAAATTATTGGGGAGTAAGTGCAAGTTATTTATGTTTAAATGTAATTGGTATGATACAAAACGAGGGATTAGAGTGCATCCTTCGAATGGTTTGGTTGAAATCAAGCATACATCTCGACTACACGAAAATGAAGATTTTGTGTTAGCACAACAATGTCAACAAGTCTACTATACATATCCACCTGGTAATAAATCATCTGAATGGTGGACGATTATTAAGACAACTGCTAGAAGTCGTTATAATGTTGACATGGGTGAATTTATTGAAGATGCCAACAATGTGAGATCATTTGATGTTGATCAATCAGATGAGATTTCTCAACCATCTCTTGTCCTTCCTACTCAAACACTTGATAATCCAAATATACTTGTTGAATCATCTTATTATGAAGAAATCGGGCAACATGAATTGATTCAACTTGACATAAATTGGGGAAACAAAGATGATGAAGCAGAAGAAGAAGAAGAAGAAGAAGATGATGGTGATGGTGATGGTGAAGAAGAGGAAGAAGAAGATGATGATGAGGATGATTGTTATGGTGGTGATGGTTAGGAGTGATGATAATAATGAGTAGCACAAGTTAATTATATTTCGTAGTATATGTAATGAATTATCTTTATTATATGTATGGATGATTTCATATTATTTGACAATATTTAGGCTTTCAATGTTTTTTTATTATTATTATTTTATTCAAGTGTGTGTTATGCATCACATTACATAAATCATTTTCATTGACCTTTGAAACCATTTATAACCTTTCAAGTATCAATCTTTAAATTGTGATTCTGATGTTATATTTTATTTTGTGATTCGTTTTCTTGCTTATAGGTGCTGAAGCGTGAAAGAAAGGGTTTTTCCTACTCAATGTTTTGATTTATTGGACCAAATATTAAGGTAAGCATACTCATAAATTTGATTTCTGCTTAATTAATTATTTAGATTTTTATTTTTATTATTTTTTGTGTTAATTGGCTTTTGACAATTTAAACTTCATGGCTGATTTTTGTCATTGCAAGGAATGCTTAATGAAATTGTCTTGATGTTGTTTACATATTTGGTTTTGTTACAGTAATTATTATATTTGAAGTATAATATTTTTTGGAGTGATGGCTATTATTGTTATGTTGTATATATTCATATGATAATGTATATATTTTTTCTGGTTTTTAGTATGCCTCGACGAGGATCCATATTAGATTATAGGAGTGACAGGTCCACATCAAAGAGTGACAAGTCCACTTCATCCAAATCATTGCAAACTACATCAAGGCATAATAACAAAGGATTCACAGTTCATCAACCTGTGTATCAGAACGCAAATGAGTATTATATACCTACTTTGGGGAGTACACATCCTCCTCAACATGATTATGGGAGGCTTGATGCATATCAATATTGTGAGGGATTTCGTTTTCAGGATTTGCTTCAAACTCAAGGAGGTTTCTCTCGAGATAACCAACTTGTTTTTGGAGGACATAATTTATATGGGAGTCATGGGAGAGTTGATGGTGATGATGATGATGTGAACATTAGAGATGAAGATGAGGGAGACGGTAGTAATGAGAGAGGTGTATGTGATGAGGATCAATATGGTGTTCTATCATATCACGGTTCAACATCTTCTCCATACAATTATGATCAAATTGTTAGAAGAAAGGGTTTTGACACGCCAATAGATCCAATAACAAGAAAAAAAGAGCTTTGTTTGTATGGAACAACAGAGTAAGTTCAAACTTTTAATAACTAACTGATTAAGGTTATATTTTCAGGTATGAAAAAATTAATTATTATTGTATAATTATTTGTTTAATATAAGTTTGTTATTATATATTTTTAGGTTCAATAACGCATCATGTGGACGTGCAATCAGAGATATTTTGAGGTCCAATTTTAAGGGAGCATGACACTCTTGGGAAAAAGTAGATTCAATGTGCAGGGATGAACTCTTTAAAGAGTTTAAGGTAAGAACCAACACTAATTGCCATAATATTCTTTTCAATTTTGATCACTTTAATGTAGCATTATGAAAATTATCAACTGCATAGCTATGACTGATTTGTGTTATGTTCTTATTTTTTTTTTACTCTTTAATATCATTTACTTTCTTTAGTTATTACATCATCTTGCAAATTCTGAACAAGATAACACAATATGATTAATTATTTATATAATTTGAAATTTTATGCACTCTTTTTACTTGGTATATATATTATTTGGTAGAAAAAATATTCCTTTCCTGAGGAAGATGAGTCGATTGTTCGTAATATTTGGGAAGATAAGGCTAGGATAGCTTTGAATCAACAATTGACACGAGCGCGCAAGAAAGCCATGTCAAAAGAAAACACTACAAATATTATAGATTGCCTTGATAAAGGTCCTGCCTGGATAAACATGATGATAATTTAAGAGAAATGCAAAACACTTAATAATAATAAGAATGATAACTAACGGTTTGGCATGCATTCCACATGTGCCGGCAAAAGATCTAAATCCTCACATTCAAAATACAATTATCAACAATTTCTTCAGGTTGTATTTGAAGTTCGTATAAAAATATATACATAACATGAGTTTGCAGTCTAACCTACTAATAGTCATCACAATTTTTAACGGATGCCTAATAAAAGTTATACATTCAGTACATTGTGTCGGCTAGGCATCCATGCAGCAGTACAAACATTTAAGAGAATGCAAACACGACTAACGGTTTGGCAATTATGTGTCCCAACAATAATACAGCAGCAGAAACTGCATTGCTGCCGATCAAGGAATCGGCAGCGCAATCTGCGTCGCTGCCGATTTCTGCATCGGCAGCGGAGTCCCTGTTTTATCCCGGCCATCCATCCGTTTGGATGCCATTAGCCGAAGCTAATCAGTCCTTCATCCCGGCCATCCATTCGGACGCCATTAGCCAAAGCTAATCATTCTTTGTCCCGGCCATCCGTTTGGATGCCATTAGCCGAAGCTAATCAATCCTTCATCCCGGCCATCCTTTCGGACGCCATTAGCTCAAGCTAATCATTCTTTGTCCTGGCCATCCGTTTGGATGCCATTAGCCGAAGCTAATCAATCTTTCATCTCGGCCATCCATTCGAACGCCATTAGCCAAAGCTAATCATTCTTTGTCCCGGCCATCCGTTTGGATGCCATTAGCCAAAGCTAATCACTCTTTTGTCCTGGCCATCCATTCGGATGCCATTAGCCGAAGCTAATCAATCTTTAATCAACATTTAAGCGTTCAACAATCTAATATCGGTTCTAACAATATGATAGTACTCAAGTTAAAATATTTCAAGATTCAACGTAAGAAAAAAGAAGGTGCAAGTCACCTACCTGCTCCACCTGTGGGTCGTTCTTGTCTTGATGATGGTCCAATCCCGACCGCACCACCTAAGACATCAATGGTCACAAATCAGCACAGTTGTATTTATTTTATTTTTTAATCATATTCATCATCACACTTATTTCAAGAGTTCATATTCAAGTGTTCCATATTTTACACCATCATATCATGAAATTGTTACTAGCATTTAAATCATTCCTGCCTAGGAGGCTTATAGTAGGAAATCAGCAGCGAGAACTGGTTCGCTGCGGGCTGCCCAATTCGGCAGCGAGAACTGGTTCGCTGCCGGCTGCCAGTTCGGCAGCGACAACTGTTTCGCTGTTGGCAGCCCGTTCGGCAGCGAAAACTGCATCGCTGTTGGTGCCACAGTTTCGCTGCACAACGCACAACTCGGCAGCGAATATCAATTCGCTGCAAGAAGTTCAGTTTCGGCAGCGAAACAGAATTTCGCTGCACAACACACAATTCGGCAGGGAATATCAATTCGCTGCAGGAGGTTCAGTCGCGGCAGCGAAACAGAATTTTGCTGCACAATACACAAATCGGCAGCGAATATCGATTCGCTGCAGGAGGTTCGGTTTCAGCAGCGAAACAGAATTTTGCTGCAGGAGGTTCAGTTGCGGCAGCGAAACAGAATTTCGCTGCGCAACACACAAATCGGCAGCAAATATCGATTCGCTGCAGGAGGTTCGGTTTCGGTAGCGAAACAGAATTTCGCTGCGCAACACACTATTCGGCAGCGAATATCAATTCACTGCAGGAGGTTCAGTCGCGGCAGCGAAACAGAGTTTCGCTGCACAATACACAAATCGGCAGCGAAATATCGATTCGCTGCAGGAGGTTCGGTTTCGGCAGCGAAACAGAATTTCGCTGCAGGAGGTTCAGTTGCGGCAGCGAAACAGAATTTCGCTGCGCAAGACACAAATCGGCAGCGAATATCGATTCGCTGCAGGAGGTTCGGTTGCGGCAGCGAAACAGAATTTCGCTGCGCAACACACAATTCGGCAGCGAATATCAATTCGCTGCAGGAGGTTCAGTCGCGGCAGCGAAACAGAATTTCGCTGCGCAATACACAAATCGGCAGCGAATATCGATTCGCTGCAGGAGGTTCGGTTGCGGCAGCGAAACAGAATTTCGCTGCGCAACACACAATTCGGAACCATCAATTTCAGCACATAGTTCTTCAACAAAAATTCCAACAACAACATCACAGCAGAACACATTAAATTTCAGCAACAACATCACAACAAAACACATTAATTTCAGCAACAATTATCACAGCAAAACCCATTAATTTCAGCAACAATCATCACAGCATAACATATTAATTCCAGCAGCAACATCACAGCAGAAAACATTAAATTTCAGCAACAACCATCACAGAAAAACACATTAATTCTAGCAGCAACATCACAGCAGAAAGCATTAAATTTCAGCAGAACACACACACACATGCATGCTGGCCTACCCCATAGTTAAAGCCAGCCTTCTACCATAATTGTTAGATGTTCTGAAATTGACTTTATTTGACTTCTGTTTGCTAGTTCTCCTAGTTAATTTTAGTTTCCCTCATAGCTAGCTTAGGTCTTCGATCAATTTTTCTTCTTCATTTTCGTTTTTGATCTTAAGGGGGAGAGGAAAGGGAGTTTCATGACCCATACCTCCTTAATTTTACTAAGTTTGAGGAAGGTTTGACACTATTCTTTTATCTTCAGCTGCTGGTTCTCCTCCTTCTTCTTCCTCTCACGTTTTCCAGCTCTCTTTTTCCTCTCCTCTATGCAGCTGCCCACTCCTCTCTCAAGATCTCATCTTTCCCTCACAAGCTCACAAGTTAATCTCTACTAGTTTGATTCACGTTTCTGTTGTGAAAGGGGAAGAGAAGAATGCATGCAGCTACTGGTTTGGGAAGAAGATGGGTCCTTCTCTCTCCCCTCTTTGTATTTATACTACCCATCAAATGAAATGGGTTGTTTGGGGGTTGGTTTAGGTGTATCCTTATCCTTGTTTGGTTTATCTAAAACCAGTTTTTACCCCTCCCTCCCAGCTCTGCATCACTGCTGATTGAGAAATCGGCAGCGAAAACTGCATCGCTGCCGAATTCTGCATCGGCAGCGAAAACCGCGTTGCTGCCGATTTCTGCATCGACAACGAAATCCGCGTCGCTGCCGATTTCTGCATCGGCAGCGAAACTGCGCTGCTGCCAAATCCAGAATCGGCAGCGAAAACTGTGTCGCTGCCGATTTCTGCATCGGCAGCGAAAACTGTATTCATCATCATCTCTCTCTCTCTAAATATATATATTTTCATTTGGGTGTTTACATTCTCCCCTCCTAAATATGAATTTCGTCCTCGAAATTTAAGAAGTTTCACACTCCATACCTGGTAGTTCAAATAAATTGGGGTACTTTTTCCTCATCTCCGCCTCCCTCTCCCAAGTTTCCTCTTCTACTTGAGCATTTCGCCATAAGATTCTGATGATGGGGATCTTTTTGCTCCGTAACTCCTTCACTTCTTGATCTAGTATCCTTATGGGTCTCAATTCCAGTGTTAAGTCTTCCTTAACTTCTACTGGGACCTGGGGTAGAACTCGGGCGGGGTCCACGTCAGCCTTCCTTAACAAGGAGACATGGAACACATCATGGACCTTGGCTAGCTGTGGGGGCAAATCTACCTTGTGGGCTACTGGTCCTACTCGTTGTAAGATTTTGAAGGGTCCGATGAAGCGGGGAGTTAACTTCCCTTTTAATCCAAACCGTAACATGTTCTTCCATGGGGCTACTTTCAGGAACACCTGGTCCCCCGTACTGAACTCGAGAGGTCTTCTCCTCACATCAGCATACTTCTTCTGTCTATCCTGTGCGGCTTTGATGCGATCCCTGATAGTTCTCACTTTCTCCGTGGTGACTTGGACCAACTCTGCACCATATAACTTCCGGTCCCCAATTTCCTCCCAACACAAAGGAGTTCTGCACCTCCTACCATACAAGGCTTCATATGGGGCCATCCCTATTGTGGCTTGGTGACTATTGTTATACGTGAACTCCACCAATGCCATGTGTTCCTCCCAGTTTCCTCCAAATTCTAGCACACAAGCCCGTAATAGGTCTTCCAAGACTTGGATGACTCTTTCTGATTGGCCATCCGTTTGAGGGTGAAACGCAGTGCTCATGTCCAATCTTGTCCCCAAGGCATGTTGTATGCTCGGCCAAAGTCGAGAGGTGAACCTAGGATCTCGATCCGATACAATGGACACCGGAATCCCATGAAGTCGTACCACCTCATTTACGTAGATTTTGGCAAGCTTGTCCACCGAGTCGGTCATCTTTATAGGCAAGAATAGTGCGGATTTCGTCAACCGATCTACAATGACCCATATCGCATCATTTCCTTTCCTCCCTTTGGGAAATCCCGACACGAAATCCATGGTGATCATCTCCCACTTCCATTCTGGAATTTGTAATGGTTGTAATGGTCCCGCAGGCCTTTGGTGTTCAACCTTGACTTGTTGATATATCCCACACTTTGACACATACTCAGCTATTTCCCTTTTCATATTAGGCCACCAATAGAGGTGTTTCAGGTCTCGATATATCTTAGTGCTGCCAGGATGTATAGAGAACTTGGACTCGTGTGCTTCTTGTAGAACCATTCGTTTGACTGTTTCGTCATTAGGCACGTACAACCGTTGTCCCATCATCAAGGACCCATCATCCGCTACTCGGAATTTCATTTCTACCCCGGCCTCCACATTCTTTCTAATCTTGGACCCCACCTTGTCATGGAATTGGGCATGTAGTATTTGTTCTCAATACGTTGGTCGCACCACTAATTGGGCTACTAACCCACCTCCTGCATCGATTCCCAAATCTGCACCCAACTCTTTTAATTCTGCCAATTGCCGCCCCTTTCCCACTGCTAAGCTTCCCAAGGAGGCTTTATTTTTGCGACTGAGGGCATCTGCCACCACGTTTGCTTTCCCCGGGTGGTATTCTATGGTGCAATCATAATCCTTAATGAGTTCTATCCATCTTCTTTGCCGCATGTTCAACTCCTTTTGTGACATCAGATACTTCAGGCTCTTATGATCAGTAAAAATTTGGGTTCGAGACCCATACAAATAGTGTCTCCATATCCTCAAGGCAAATACTACAGCTGCCAACTCCAGGTCGTGCACCGGGTAGTTCACCTCATGAATCTTTAATTGCCTTGATGCATAGGCGATCACCTTCCCATGTTGCATCAAAACACAACCCAATCCCTTCCCCGAGGCATCACTATATACCACAAAACCCTCGGTCCCTGAGGGGAGAGTTAACACTGGAGCAGTGGTGAGCCTCCTCTTCAATTCTTGGAAGCTTGCCTCACATTCTTCCGACCACACCCATTTCTTATCCTTCCTAGTTAGCTGGGTCAAAGGGGTTGCAATCAAGGAAAAACCTTCGATAAATCTCCGATAGTATCCTGCAAGTCCCAGGAAACTACGTATTTCAGTGACCGAAGTCGGTCTTTCCCATTTCAAGACTGCTTCGACTTTTTGGGGGTCGACAAAAACACCTTCAGCTGAAATGACATGTCCCATAAACGTCACTCTTTTCAGCCAAAATTCACATTTACTCAGTTTTGCATATAGCTGGTGATCCCTCAAGGTTTGTAAGGTTTGTCTCAAGTGTTCCTCGTGCTCCTCGAAAGAATTCGAGTACACCAATATATCATCAATGAATACCACCACAAACTTATCCAGGTATGGTTGAAAAACCCGATTCATCAAATCCATGAAGAGGGCTGGGGCGTTCGTCAACCCGAACGGTAACACCAAAAATTCATAGTGTCCGTAACGAGTTCTAAATGCGGTCTTTGCTATGTCCGCTTCTTTAATCTTCATCTGATAGTACCCTGATCTCAGATCTATCTTCGAAAATGCCCTCGCTCCTTTTAATTGGTCGAACAAATCATCTATCCGAGGTAACGGATACTTGTTTTTCATTGTTATTTTGTTCAACTGTCTATAGTCAATACAAAGTCTATGGGTTCCATCCTTCTTTCTTACAAATAGGACTGGTGCTCCCCAAGGAGAATTACTAGGCCGTATGAACCCTTTGTCTAATAATTCCTGTAATTGAGTCTTTAACTCGTTCAGTTCTGCTGGAGCCATCCGATACGGTTGTTGGGCTATGGGTGGGACTCCAGGAAAAGTGTCTATAGACACCTCTACCTCTCGCTCCGGGGGTAGTCCTGGTAGTTCTTCAGGGAACACATCTGGGAAATCCTTCACCACAGGAATATCCTTCAATAGTGGACCTTCATCATCAGAGTTTAAGATGTATGCGAGGTATCCCGTACATCCCTTTCTTAAAAGTTTTAGAGGTGTTACCACCGATATTAAAGCATTCAGTTTGATAACTCTCTCTCCTTCAAAAGTCATTTTCTCGCCCTTAGGTGTTTGGAAAGTAACAGTTTTAGCATAACAATCTATTAGAGCCTTGTATTTACTCAACCAATCCATGCCTAATATTATGTCAAAATCATGCAGCTCTAAGGGAATCAAGTCTACTTCTGTTTCATACCCGGATAAACTAACCCCCACATCCACATATACAATATTTGTTTCAACCATGTTTCCCATTGGAGTTCCAATTACAAATCCCTTCTCTACTATTTCTACTTCCTTTCTCAATTTAGCAACAATTCTCTTAGCAATGAATGAGTGGGTGGCACCCGGATCAAACAACACATGCACATTAAAATCATTCAATAGTAGTGTACCTGCCACCACATCCGATGCAGCCCTGGCCTCCTCCTGTGTCAGGTGGAAGACCCTCCCCGGGGTCCGATCATTTTGTGCCCTCGGCTTCCCTCGACTGGAGTTTGCCCCTGATTGAGAAGATCTCACTGGCCTATTAACAGTGACTGACTGTTGGTGGCTATGACTAGGCTGTTTATAGCTCTGCACTTGTCCGGTGTTCCGTTTGGGGCAGTCCCTCTTGTAATGACCTCTACCACCACAGAAATGACACCCTTGACTAAGATACTGGCAGTTCCTCCACCTATGACCCTCTCCTCTGCACACAAAACATCGCCCAGGGGAAACTGAGCAGTCCCCAGGGTGTTTTTGTCCACACTTTACACAAAAAGGATAGTCCACACCCTTGCGGTCACCGGCCCCAGTATAAGAGTTTGCCCTCGAGTGCGATTGTCCAACCATCACTCTCCCACTTGACTGCTGGTGAGGCGGTAATATCAAATTCCCCCTTTTTCCGTGCTGCTCAAACACTCCACTTTTTCCTTTCTTCGGGTGCGGTGGTCTGCCGCTGAAATAATCCACATCTCTCTTTTTGCTTATACCCTGATACCCACCTTGGCTTTCTCCAATACACGCCTCCAGAGCTTGTGCAGCCTCAATCAACTCCCTCACCGATTTAAATCGCAAAGCGATCAATCCTTGTCTCAAATCTTGTCGTAAGCCATCTCTCAACTTTTCAATCATATGTTCCTCTGTCGGCACATAATGTGGGGCGAACAAAGAGAGGTCATGGAATCTCCTTTTGTACTCCAATACTGACATATCACCCTGTCTTAATGCCAAGAACTCTTGTTCCTTCACCTTGCGATGATACTTGAAATAAAACTGATTCTCAAACTCTATCTTGAAGTCACTCCAAGTTAGCGTCTCAGTCGCACGCCTCAGCTGAACCGTTTCCCACCATGTCATGGCCCTATCAGACAGTAACTGGGTTGCACAATTTACCCTCAAACCCTCGGGTATGCTTATTTGAATCATTGTCTTCTCTACCTTCCTGATCCATCTTCCAGCTATCTCTGAATCTTGCTCCCCCATATACGGTTCACAACCCATTTCCCTCATACTCTTGACTAGTCGCACCAGTGGCACCACATTATCCATGGTCATGCTAGTCATAGGGGCTGCTGGTGGAAT
Organism: Populus alba; assembly: GCF_005239225.2. NCBI lineage: Eukaryota > Viridiplantae > Streptophyta > Magnoliopsida > Malpighiales > Salicaceae > Populus > Populus alba. The sequence goes on along the minus strand of NC_133297.1, from coordinate 19,794,587 downwards.
TTGCGTGGTGGGAGTTGTTTGTGCCGCTGAACTAGCCATGCCCTCCATCACTACTTTAACTATTTGTACAAGGAATCCCGCATCTACATATTGTGGGGGCACACCAGTTGGAACAGCAGATGGTTGTGCTTCTGTTCTTTCTCGCTGTTCTGTTGCAACGGGGGGTGTTCCCTCTGTTTGATTAGGCCTCGAGCCTTCCCCCGCCACCGTATCTTCCCCCTGCAAGGTTTCGGGTGGTATTATCGGAGCATGAGATGCCGTATCATCCAAGGGATCTTCGTCTTGCCAACCTTGGGCACCTCGGTTCACACCCCTCCTTTCTAAGGAGGGCGGCTCAGTTCGTGTCCCTTGTCGGGTGCGTACCATCCTGAAATTCATCACAACAACACATTTATTAATGATCCTCAGGATCCATACCAAGTGCTCTGATACCAACTATAACAACCCGACTTTACAAGCCCAAAACACAGTAATTTTTTTCTTTTTATATATATATATATGCATTCAATCCACATGGTGCCGGCAATCAATGGATCTAAATCCTCACATCATCAAAATACAATCCATACAATCAACATTTCATTTCAAAGTGAAACTTACACAAACACGTAATATTAAGGTTGCTTGATTTGAAGTTCGTATTAAAAATATATACATAGACATGAGTTTGCAGTCTTAACCTACTAATAGTCATCACAATTTTAACAAAAAGGATCTAATAAAAGTTATACATTCAGTACATTGATCCCTACAAAATACATTGTGATTTAAAATACATCTACGTAATTCCTTGCAAAAGTAGGTTCCCGTGTATCGGGTTTCCTAGGCATCTCGTTGGTGTGAAGTCCCTGCAGCAGTACAAACATTTAAGAGAATGCAAACACTTAATAATAATAATAAGAATGATAACTAACGGTTTGGCAATTATGTAAAGCATTAACAATTATAATTTCTTCATGTATTTGCTATAACAACAAGTAGTACATAAAGATACACAAGTTTTCGGATGCCATTCGCCAAAACTATTCATTCATTTGTGTCGGCCATCCATCCGGATTCCATGACGAAAGTTGCGTCGCTGCCGATCCCAAAATCGGCAGCAGAAACTGCATTGCTGCCGATCAAGGAATCGGCAGCGAAAACTGTGTCGCTGCCGATCCAGAATCGGCAGCGGAATCTGCGTCGCTGCCGATGTCTGTATCGGCAGCGGAATCTGCGTCGCTGCCGATCCAGAATCGACAGCGCAATCTGCGTCGCTGCCGATCCAGAATCGGCAGCGCAATCTGCGTCGCTGCCGATTTCTACATCGGCAGCGGAGTCCCTGTTTTATCCCGGCCATCCATCCGTTTGGATGCCATTAGCCGAAGCTAATCAGTCCTTCATCCCGGCCATCCATTCGGACGCCATTAGCCAAAGCTAATCATTCTTTGTCCCGGCCATCCGTTTGGATGCCATTAGCCGAAGCTAATCAATCCTTCACCCCGGCCATCCATTCGGACGCCATTAGCTCAAGCTAATCATTCTTTGTCCTGGCCATCCGTTTGGATGCCATTAGCCGAAGCTAATCAATCTTTCATCCCGGCCATCCATTCGGACGCCATTAGCCAAAGCTAATCATTCTTTGTCCCGGCCATCCGTTTGGATGCCATTAGCCGAAGCTAATCAATCCTTCACCCCGGCCATCCATTCGGACGCCATTAGCTCAAGCTAATCATTCTTTGTCCTGGCCATCCGTTTGGATGCCATTAGCCGAAGCTAATCAATCTTTCATCCCGGCCATCCATTCGGACGCCATTAGCCAAAGCTAATCATTCTTTGTCCCGGCCATCCGTTTGGATGCCATTAGCCAAAGCTAATCACTCTTTTGTCCTGGCCATCCATTCGGATGTCATTAGCCGAAGCTAATCAATCTTTAATCAACATTTAAGCGTTCAACAATCTAATATCGGTTCTAACAATATGATAGTACTCAAGTTAAAATATTTCAAGATTCAACGTAAGAAAAAAGAAGGTGCAAGTCACCTACCTGCTCCACCTGTGGGTCGTTCTTGTCTTGATGATGGTCCAATCCCGACCGCACCACCTAAGACATTAATGGTCACAAATCAGCACAGTTGTATTTATTTTATTTTTTAATCATATTCATCATCACACTTATTTCAAGAGTTCATATTCAAGTGTTCCATATTTTACACCATCATATCATGAAATTGTTACTAGCATTTAAATCATTCCTGCCTAGGAGGCTTATAGTAGGAAATCGGCAGCGAGAACTGGTTCGCTGTGGGCTGCCCCATTCGGCAGCGAGAACTGGTTCGCTGCCGGCTGCCAGTTCGGCAGCGACAACTGTTTCGCTGCTGGCAGCCCGTTCGGCAGCGAAAACTGCATCGCTGTTGGTGCCACAGTTTCGCTGCACAACGCACAACTCGGCAGCGAATATCAATTCGCTGCAAGAAGTTCAGTTTCGGCAGCGAAACAGAATTTCGCTGCACAACACACAATTCGGCAGGGAATATCAATTCGCTGCAGGAGGTTCAGTCGCGGCAGCGAAACAGAATTTTGCTGCACAATACACAAATCGGCAGCGAATATCGATTCGCTGCAGGAGGTTCGATTTCAGCAGCGAAACAAAATTTTGCTGCAGGAGGTTCAGTTGCAGCAGCGAAACAGAATTTTGCTGCGCAACGCACAAATCGGCAGCAAATATCGATTTGCTGCAGGAGGTTCGGTTTCGGCAGCGAAACAGAATTTCGCTGCGCAACACACTATTGAGCAGCGAATATCAATTCACTGCAGGAGGTTCAGTCGCGGCAGCGAAACAGAGTTTCGCTGCACAATACACAAATCGGCAGCGAATATCGATTCGCTGCAGGAGGTTCGGTTTCGGCAGCGAAACAGAATTTCGCTGCAAGAGGTTCAGTTGCGGCAGCGAAATAGAATTTCGCTGCGCAAGACACAAATCGGCAGCGAATATCGATTCGCTGCAGGAGGTTCGGGTGCGGCAGCGAAACAGAATTTCGCTGCGCAATACACAAATCGGCAGCGAATATCGATTCGCTGCAGGAGGTTCGGTTGCGACAGCGAAACAGAATTTCGCTGCGCAACACACAATTCGGCAGCGAATATCAATTCGCTGCAGGAGGTTCAGTCGCGGCAGCGAAACAGAATTTCGCTGTGCAATACACAAATCGGCAGCAAATATCGATTCGCTGCAGGAGGTTCGGTTGCGGCAGCGAAACAGAATTTCGCTGCGCAACACACAATTCGGAACCATCAATTTCAGCACATAGTTCTTCAACAAAAATTCCAGCAACAACATCACAGCAGAACACATTAAATTTCAGCAACAACATCACAGCAAAACACATTAATTTCAGCAACAATTATCACAACAAAACCCATTAATTTCAGCAACAATCATCACAGCATAACATATTAATTCCAGCAGCAACATCACAGCAGAAAACATTAAATTTCAGCAACAACCATCACAGAAAAACACATTAATTCCAGCAGCAATATCACAGCAGAAAGCATTAAATTTCAGCAGAACACACACACACATGCATGCTGGCCTACCCCATAGTTAAAGCCAGCCTTCTACCATAATTGTTAGATGTTCTGAAATTGACTTTATTTCACTTCTGTTTGCTAGTTCTCCTAGTTAATTTCAGTTTCCCTCATAGCTAGCTTAGGTCTTAGATCAATTTTTCTTAGGGTTTTTCTTCTTCATTTTCGTTTTTGATCTTAAGGGGGAGAGGAAAGGGAGTTTCATGACCCATACCTCCTTAATTTTACTAAGTTTGAGGAAGGTTTGACACTATTCTTTTATCTTCAGCTGCTGGTCCTCCTCCTTCTTCTTCCTCTCACGTTTTCCAGCTCTCTTTTTCCTCTCCTCTATGCAGCTGCCCACTCCTCTCTCAAGATCTCATCTTTCCCTCACAAGCTCACAAGTTAATCTCTACTAGTTTGATTCACGTTTCTGTTGTGAAAGGGGAAGGGAAGAATGCATGCAGCTGCTGGTTTGGGAAGAAGATGGGTCCTTCTCTCTCCCCTCTTTGTATTTATACTACCCATCAAATGAAATGGGTTGTTTGGGGGTTGGTTTAGGTGTATCCTTATCCTTGTTTGGTTTATCTAAAACCAGTTTTTACCCCTCCCTCCCAGCTTTGCGTCACTGCTGATTGAGAAATCGGCAGCGAAAACGGCATCGCTGCCGATTTCTGCATCGGCAGCGAAATCCGCGTCGCTGTCGATTTCTGCATCGGCAGCCAAATCCGCGTCGCTGCCAAATCCAGAATCGGCAGCGGAAACTGCGTCGCTGCCGATTTCTGCATCGGCAGCGAAAACTGCGTCGCTGCCGATTTCTGCATCGACAGCGAAACTGCGCTGCTGCCAAATCCAGAATCGGCAGCGAAAACTGTGTCGCTGCCGATTTCTGCATCGGCAGCGAAAACTGTATTCATCATCATCTCTCTCTCTCTAAATATTATATTTTCATTTGGGTGTTTACAGATGATGTCTTTTCAGCTTTGTATCAAAGTACTAAGCAGTCTGGTAGCTTCATTGACAACAAGTCTAAAAAAGTGGTTGTATGTATTTTTATTTGATTATTTCTTAATATAACTTAAGTATTATTTAACATTCAAATTAATTTATTGTTGCATGTATTTTATTTGTAGGAAAATTATAAAATGGAGATGATTTCAAAGTATGGAACTGATCGGGAAAATCATACTTCATTTGATGGAGCAGCTTGGTGTGTGGCTTCAGGAGGAGTTACAAAGGGTAGGGAATATGGTACACCTCGTATGCCAAAATCTATAGTTAGTACAAGCTCTTCATCACATTCCTACTCGGTGGAGTCATCATATCCCAGTTCATCGTATCGAGCATTGCAAAAGGAGATAAAGGATAAAGAAGAGGAGATAAAGAAAAAAGATGATTTTATTCTTGAAATGAAACGGCAGATGGATTCCATGAAAGAATATCTTGTGAACAATCTTGGATACCATGGTGGGACATCAAATATTGATCAAGGTATGCCACCACCTTTGACTCCATCAATACCGCCACATATGGCTCCTTAGATAATGACACCTATGGGTCCCACATCTCAACCAATTTATCAACCTACACCTCGACCTTTATATCCTGATCAATCTTGTATCAATCCACAATATCATGGTTCGTCTTCGCAACCAGCACCATGATTGTATCTTTTGTTGTTTTTTTTTTATTATTGTATTTGAACTTAATTGTATTAATACAAGTTTAACTAAATTTTTATAATATGAATATTATTTATATTCTATTTTTTATTAATTATATAATTATTTTTAATATTAATTTATGTTGGTTATATATATTCTACAACTTTTAAAATATCCATAAATAATTAAATAAATAAATTAAAAGTCATTTTAATAAATAAATAAAAATTAATTTAATAAAAAATAATATAATCACCAACGGATTCTCCATTGGTGAATGCATGAATCAGCAACGGAGAATCCGCTGCTGATTCAAAAAATAGCAATGGATTTATCCGTCGCTCAAATGAGCAACGGAGAATCCGTTGCTTACAGTTAGCAACGGATTATCTGTTGCTATTTGTAAGCAACGGATTATCCGTTGCTGCGAAATCAGCAACGACAAATCTGCATCCGATTTTTGACGTTGCTGATTCCGTTGCTAAATTGTTTTAACAACGGATTTTAGTGTATTTTGCAACGGAGTAGTCCGTTGCTAATTACTACATTTTTTAGTAGTGCATTAACAAAAGTTATGGTGCGACGACAAACACTTGAAAGCTAGCTTGTTAACGTATAGTTCCTCCAGCCCTAACAACTAACACTAAGCATTGTCACAACAATTGCATCTGCTTATAAATTCTTTGAAGACAAGTTATCCTTCCAAGGTTCAAAGCTTCTATGTAGAAATAAACATGCACAATTTTCCTTTATCTGAACCTACTCATACGTGGGCACAACGTAGATGACGTTGAAATCCTGTATGTAGATCGTCAGGGGCCAAGTTCATGTTGAAAAGAAGTATTGAAAACTGAAAAGCATTCTCCACCCTTCAATCCTACAAGTGTAACGGAGAAGACGAGAAGGTTCCTCTTTTTTGAGACTCGCGAAGGGTTATTGGTGTGAAATCCATAGATCAAATTGCTATGTAAACTTCTGAAAATTGGTTTGAGCTTTGATTTGTGTATATATATATATATATAAACCGTCTTCGAAGGTAAGAATTTAACTCTATTATTTTTATGTAGAATAATGTTGGTTTTTTTTTAATTCTCTGCTTTTATAGTTTCAACTAAGATGACAAATTAACATACCAAGTTAGACTGAATTTAATAAAAATGATAGTTAAACATTAATTATTATTTTTATTTTTATAATGGCTTGTCTTTTATAGTATGTGGTAGAGCCAATTTATTAGCATGTGGATGAAAATGACCTCTAATTTGGATTTATATTTTTGGTGCGTCATTGTTCAATATATTTATTTGATTAATATGATAATAATTTTGTGTTGTTGCGTACTTTGTTAGCACACGTTTCTAAATCTAGAGGTCGCGGTTTATTTCAACGTCATCTACGTTGTGTAGGATCAGATAAAGGAAAATTGTGCATGTTTATTAGTAGGTTCAGATGCAATGGTTTTGACAATGCTTAGTGTTAGTTGTTCGGGCTGGAGGAACTATACGTTAACAAGCTAGCTTTGAAGTGTTTGTCATCGTTCCACAACTTTCCAATCGATTTGAGTTCATTTTATAAAAATTAACCAAGGCAACAAAAAAGTTTAATGAACAGAATAATTAATCAGTTTGGTTTGACTAAATTACTATGCTAAAGTATATTTTCGCATCAATTCTAGAAAAGCCATTCTATTTTTTTTTATGTTTGGTCTCTTTTCTTTTAAATATGTTTTTATGCTATAAATTTAAACTTTTTCTCATCAACTTTGCCTTGGATCAAGTTCCGACAATTACCTGCGAAGAATATATAAATATAAGATATCATCAACTCAAAAAAATCACATGAAATAAATAAAAATTATAACGACTAAAAAGGCACTATTAAAATAACTGAAAAAACTAAATCGAACCCAAACCGAAAAAAACCGATCCAAAACCGGAAAGAAACGAGCCAAATCAAACCGAACCAAAACTGTTCAATTTGAACTTGTTTTTATTCTGAAATAACCAAATCGAACCGAGCCAAAATAAATTTGGGTCTAGCTGCCACTGGATCGATCCAATATTGGGTCCTGCCCCATGAGGACTTGCCTAACCCAACATTATTGATGCTGCGTCAGGATCCAATTTTCTTGGGTTGTGTCAAGACCCAAAGCACTAGGGTTTGGTGTCGGTACCCAAGGCTAATGGGTCCTGCGTCGGGACCTAGTTCCCTTGGGCTCAGTCAGGACCCAAAGCACTTAGATATGATATCAGTACCCAAGGCTAATGGGTGTTGTATCAAGACCCATGATTCTTGGATCTTAGGTTTCTAAATATAATTATTTTTATTATAATTAAATGTATTAATATAAAAATTATTATTATTATTATTGTTATAAATATTATTATTTTTATTATAATTAAAAGTATTAATATTAAAAATAGTATTACTTGTGTTATAAATATAATTATTTTTATTATAATTAATATTATTAATAAAATAATAAATAATTTTGAAAAAATATTATTATCAATATTGAAAAACAACCATAGATTTGATTTGAAGTGTTAAATTAATAATAATTTTATTATTATTATCGTTATCATTAATAAATTTTTAAAAAACTATTATCACTATCAAAGAAAAACCATAATTTTTTTTAAAGATGAAAAAAAGAAAAAAATTTAGCAAATAAATGAAATATTATTATTAATATTATAAAATATTATTATTGGGTTTGACATTCCAGTTAAACTTAATGCTTTTATAATGCTTTTACATTTTATATTTTTTTAATAGTTTAAAAGGTGAATCCACGGCGTAGTTATGGCCACCAAACTAGTTCATCGTAATTGGTTTCTATTTGAAGTTTCACCACCCATATTCTATAACAATAATACATCCTAAGTCATCTTTACGCTTCTGCCCTCGACTTGTAGCATATTCTATATTTAATGCCCACTCCAGTTTCAAATAATGCAGAATAGAAACCGCTCCTCCTGAGCCATGGTGGTGCTTCCTTATGCTGTTGCTTTCCTTCTCCTTTCCTCCTTACAGACTGTAAAAATCGCAAGCAAGTTTGCGTCTCTTTCTATTTTAATTGAGCTGTCTTCATTTCAGTCTGTTTTGTCGTTTAAAAATTGATGTTGGATCATCTGCTTTAATTTTTGCTGCTTTTTGTGCAGACTCGCAATCATTCATCGGTATAAATTATGGCCAACTTGAGGACAACCTTCCACCACCACCATCCACCGCAAAGCTTCTTCAATCCACTTCAATCCAAAAGGTCCGATTATATGGATCGGACCCCGCCATAATCAAAGCCTTAGCCAACACCGGAATTGGAATTGTTATCGGCACTGCAAATGGTGACATTCCAGGACTAGCCTCTGATCCCAATTTTGCCAAGACCTGGATCAACACAAACGTGCTTCCCTTCTATCCAGCTAGCAATATCATCCTCATCACTGTTGGCAACGAGGTCATGACTTCCAATGACCAGAATCTCATGAACAAGCTCTTACCAGCAATGCAAAATGTACAGAATGCTCTAAATGATGCATCGCTCGGGGGTAAGATTAAGGTCACCACAGTTCATTCGATGGGAGTGCTTAAGCAGTCTGAGCCACCTTCTTCTGGAAGCTTTGATCCAAGTTATGGGGATCTGATGAAGGGCTTGTTGGAGTTTAATAGTGCGACTGGTTCGCCTTTCGCAATCAATCCCTACCCTTACTTTGCCTACAGAAGCGATACAAGGCCTGAGACTCTTGCTTTTTGCCTTTTCCAGCCGAATGCAGGACGAATGGATGGAAACACTAAGATCAAGTACATGAACATGTTCGATGCTCAGGTGAGAGTAAATCTAATTGCAAGTGCGAAAGCTTTGTATCACTAGATGATCGAATAAAAATGCTACTGACAAGTGGTTTAATCAATTGCAGGTGGATGCAGTTTATTCTGCACTGAATTCTATGGGATTTAAGAATGTTGAGATTGTGGTGGCTGAGACTGGATGGCCATTTAAAAGAGATGACAACGACGTAGGGCCAAGCATTGAGAATGCCAAGGCTTACAATGGCAATTTGATTGCACACCTTCGATCGATGGTGGGCACTCCACTCATGCCAGGAAAATCAGTGGATACATTCCTCTTTGCTCTTTATGACGGAGACTCGAAACCTGGACCTGGTTCTGAGCGATCATTTGGACTTTTCAAGACTGATCTCACCATGGTTTATGATGCTGGACTCTCTACAAGTAGCCAGGTAAGAACAAAATTTACGTGCATTTCATTGGTATTTCGAGTTTTCAACAGCCAAGTGTTCTATTCCTGAGCTTTCCTTTGATTTGGCATTTAAATTTCTGTGTTTGGTTGCGAAGATGGGTTTTAAAACATCACTACGCATTTTGTTTGTTAACAGAATGGACAAATTGTAATAAAAAACGGCCGCTTGATCTTAACTTCTGAACAAAAAAAATCCTGATTTTCGATCCTAAACATTATGATTTTTGGAATAGGCTTGTTCTGTTAGGAAATTAACAAGAAAAGAAAAACACAAATTTTTTTAATCGCTCTCTATGTCTCTATTAATAATGAAAAAAAAAGGAAGAATGAAATATTCAATTTTTTAATCTAACATCTTTATCAACAATATTTGAAATACATGGAATCATCATTTTTAGACAAATAAATCCAAAATATTCTTTCATATTTCACCTGCAAAAACTCATTTAATTTATTGAAACAGACCCGGTCACTGGCAGCAGCATCACAACCGCTAATAGCAGCAGCCACCAACACCAGCAACAATAACAGCAGCATGAGCATGAGCACGAGCACGTGCAATTGCACGTGTAATTGCACGAGCATTATCAGCATCAGCAGCGGCAGCAACAAAGTATATTTAATTAGGATTTTCAATTTAGATTTGTTGTATGGGTTTGTGGGACTTTCTTTAATTTGCCTTTTCTTTTATGACTTGCAAACTTAGAATAAGAAGTTGTAAAGAGATGATGAAGATGGGTTAAGGTTTTTCTCTCTATTTTATAAGTTTCTCCATCGAATCTATTGTTTAGGAGTAAATTAAAAAATAATTGGAAAATCAATTGAAGAGATATTTGTTGGTTGAGTATTATTATTAATCTTTTTATTAAAAAAACAATTTAACCAAAGACAAAAGAAAAGAAAAATTAAGTTTACGAGCTAGCTTGATTTACAGTTTTACGGTGCACTCAGTTCCCAATCCAATGGGATGGGGAAAGGTAATGCCGTATTAGGCATTGTGACTTCTTTATATATTTTATATCTGGACCAACTGGCTCATTTGGTAGAAATGTGATCCTTACGAGTATCAGAAACCTCAATTTTGGTAGATTTCGTTGGCGGAATTGTGAATATTTTTACATGATGCCTCTTTTATAGTTCCTATCCATGCCTTCCATGTTGCCACTATTTCTTTCGGTTCATCTCCGTTGTAACAATAGTTTATACTCTCTTCTGCATGGCAAGAGGATCCTACGCTGGTTTGAGATCATTTCAGGTCTGGCTAACACAATTTTCTGTCGCAATGAAACCTTCCCAATCAGATACCTTGGGTTGCCTCTTGGTGCTAACCCAAATAGGCTCTCCACTTGGAAACCAGTATTGTCCACAATCATAGCAAAGTTAAACAAATGGAAAGGGAAGTTTCTTAGCATGGTTGGGTGGATACTACATGCCTGTTTTTACATGTCTGTTTTAAACTCTCTACCTCTATACTACATGTCTGTTTTTACAATGGCAAAGGGCATTACAAAAGCTATATCCTCCATCAACCGTTGTTTTCTCTGGAAGGGCACCTCAAATTGACATGGTATCTGTAAGGTTGCTTGGCACAAGGTAATTAAGAGGAAGCCCGTTGGAGGTCTCGGGCTGGGTTTGATTCACAACAAAAATCTAGCTTTGATGTTTAAATGGCTTTGGAACCTTGATAAAGTAGCGGTAGGAGGTTCGCAAGAAATTATCCTACGGAAGTACCGACCACATTTTGCAAATGGCCTTCCTGGTGTTTGCAGGTTCTTTATCTCCAACTTGGCGTGGCATGGTATCTGCAATTTCCTTAAATCACAGCATAGCCGCTTCCCTCTAATCCAATGTCGGGTTCAAGATGGGTGATTGGAGAAACATCAGGTTCTGGTCTGATTCCTGGCTAGGCTACGCAACCCCTCTCCAGTTCATGTTTCCTAGGCTTTACAACCTCTCCTTGCAGCAATCATTAAACATTGCAAAAGTTCATAACCCAACTGATAACTCCATCAATCTTTCTTGGAGAAGACCCCTTTGATAGTAGATGTGGAATGTGGTCTAGTCTTCTCTGATGGTGAAGACAACAAGATTTGGAAATCCTACAGTTCCAACATTTACGTAGTCTCCTCAGGGTGCCATCTTTTTTATGGTTATAATGTTTCAACAAATCTTCACTCCCCTACTCTGCTTTGGAAAGGGTTTGCGCCTCCAAAAATAGATGTTTTCATATGGCCTCTTCTAAACAGCAGTATCTGCACAAAAGGTTTCTTAGTTGAGAGGAGAATCATCAATTATAAGGAAGCTCTTTGTCCTTTCTGTAGTAAGGAGATTGAGACTATACATCATCTATTCCATCTTTGTCCTACATCATGGTCTCTATAAGGTAGACTCTTTGGTTGGTTTGGGTGTGTAGGCTACCTGCCAAAAGACCCGAATCATAACCTTCAGGAATGGTCTGGCTTGGTAAAAGGAAAATTTTAGCGTCATGCAATTACCCTTCTTTGTAAAGGATTATACTGGTCAATTTGGATAGCGCGCAACCATATGATCTTTGACTCCAAAACTCCAGACTAAGATGTGATTTTTGACCTCACCTTTCATTAGTTGGCCTTTTGGTTGAAGTCCTCTATTAAAAATTTCAACTATACAGGCTTCGATCTTTATAGAAATCCTGAATGTATCATGAACTGGACTAATTAGTCAAGGCTATAAATTCCTCACTCTCTTTACGTTTTTTAATTCCCCCCTGTAATCTTCCTTATCTTGCAGCCCTCATCTTCTTAATGGGGATGTATTATTTATAATATTCTCGATTACTATAAAAAAAAAAATTATTAACATGATCTATTATGCTTTTAAGACTCCAACTAAACCAAAAACTCTAGCAACACCATCTCCAAAGCCTAACAAACAAATCAACATGATGTGTGCCCAAGTCTGGTGTATCAGATGCATAGTTATAGGCCAATTTGGATTTTGCTTGTGGACTAGGGATTGATCGTGATACGATCCAACCAGGTGGGGCTTGCTTTGAACTGAACACAATAGCATCTCTTATGCCATGAATCTCTTCTATCCAACTTCTAATAAAAATCTTTTGAACTGTGATTTCTCACAATCAGCCATTTTCTCTTCCAACAACCCAGCAAGTTCTCTCAAAACCCTTCCTTCTTGGTTTTACTAATCCCTCTTCATGTTATTGTATTTGCGCATAAACTACAACTGTGTAATGTTCTTTTATTTCTGTACTATAGGCTATAATGCTTGCACTTTCCCTAGTGAGCACCTATGTTCAGAGCCTTTTAGAGGTGATAGGTGCATTATGCCATTCTCTTTCTCACTTAAAGTGGTGAAGCCATCATCTTTTTACTAGTCAATTAGGGAGATTCAGTGTGTGTGTGTGTGTGTGTGTGTGCATGTAAGCTTGCAAAGAAATGTTCATACATTATTTTTTGCTAGAACGACTTATCCTCCATGTATTTGTGAAATTAGTCGGTCAAGTTTCTTACAACTGAGTAATGCTTGAGGTTATGCAGCAAGATTGTGTGATTTGATTAATGCAAACAATAATAAAATACATATACCCTTGTTTCAGGTTGTAACAGTCCGAAGTGTACAACTCGATCAATGTTTAAAGATCCCAACATATCCTCTTTATTTGAGGGTAAATTTTTTTTTTTCCTTTCCAAAAAACATTTTGGTAGAATTTCGTTTGCATTTAGGGCATCTCAAGTTATTGACTACTATCAATTCACTCAATCAACCCATCATCACAAGGTCCCATAATTCCAGATCTTATATCAAACCTCATAATTCCACACCTCATACAATCCACACAATATATATATATATCCTATGAGTAAGTTCAATATGAACATAGTCCAACACATCATATCATAAAATTTAAAAGAAAAGGAATATTAACACGCAAAGAAAGTATTTACAATATAAGAAGTGTTCTTAAATATTTCAAAAGGGTTAATTACAAGATAACTAAAATACTACATGCTGAGCTGAACCTTTGTAAATACATCAAGGTTTACACAAAAGTATACTACATAAACACATTAATTCCCTTTTGTTTTAAGTTAAATATTTACATAAGTTTCACAAAGTAGAGTCCTAAACTAATTATCTTTCTGGATATTTGAAGGACATGATACATAAATAAACATACCATTATATTGATAAAGAATATATATATGCTCATGTAATGAATACAAATGAAGTATTAACTTTCTATTGGATCCATAAGAATTTTAACAGAGAACTTATATTTTTCTTGTAAGTCTTTTAAACCCAATTAACACTCATTTGTATACTCTTAATTTGAATACTCTAATTTACTTGCATGAACTTGGTGACCTTGCAAAGTTTAATCTTGTGATTCATTTCCTGGCAATCCTATCAAGGATACCATTAGCCGAAGCTAATCTTGTATGGTTGGAATACTCGATTCATTAAATCCATAAAAAGTGCTGGAGCATTAGTTAATCCAAAGGGTAGCACCAAGAACTCAAAGTGTCTGTAGCGAGTTCTGAAGGCAGTTTTCGGCACATCTTGCCCCTTGATTCGCATTTGGTAGTATCCAGATCTTAAATCAATCTTTGAGAATACTTTGGCACCCTTCAACTGATCGAACAAATCATCTATCCGTGAAAGTGGATATCCATTCTTTACCGTCACTTTATTCAGCTAATGGTAATCTATGCAAAGCCTCAACGTTCTATCTTTCTTCTTCACAAATAATACAGGTGCCCCCCAAGGTGAGTTGCTTTGTCGCATAAACCCTTTGTCTAAAACCTCTAGCAATTGAATTTTCAACTCATCCAATTCTTTTGGGGCCATTCTGTACAGTGGTTGGGCTATAGGAAACACCCCAGGCAATATATCTATGGTGACTTCAACTTCTCTTTCTAAGGGTAGTCCTGGCAATTCTTCCAGAAATATATTCGGAAATTCCCTCACAATTGGAATGTCAGACATTCCTATTTTACCCTTTTTCCGAATTTATCACATAGGCAAGGTATGTTATACAACCTTTCTTTAGTAGTTTTCTCGCAACCATACCCGAGATCATATTTGTAAAGTTGGAAATTCCCCCTTTAAAGACCATTGTTTCACCCTTAGCCCCTTGGAAGGTTACTGTTTTTGTAAAGTAGTCTAGATGAGCCTTATTTTTTCCCAACCAATTCATACCTAGAATTATATCAAAATCACTTAATTCTAGGGGTATTAAATCTGCTTTTAGTTCACACCCATTCATGTTAATTCCCACCCCTTCAAATACAACATTTGTTTCCATAGTTTCACCCAAAGGTGTCCTAATAATAAATCCTTTCTCTACCCTTTTTGTTTCCTTACTCAAGTTGGTTACATTTTTATTTGTTATAAAAGAGCGAGTGGCACTAGAATCAAACAAAACATGCATTTGATAGTCATTCATTTGCAGCATACTTGCCACCACATCTGATGCTGATTTGACATCCTTCTGGGTCATATGGAAAACCCTTCATTGATCCCTTTCAGTTTGCACTCTGAGTCGTCCCTTATTTGAGTTAGCTTATAACTGAGTTGACCTTCCCGGTCTGTTTACTGTGATAGACTGCTGATGACTCTGAATTTGCTGCTTATGTCTCTAAGGCTGTTCAGTGTTTAACTGGGGGCATTCCCTTTTAAAGTGACCCTTCTCACCACAGTGATGACATCATCTTCCCAAGTACTAACAGGTTTTCCACTTATGACCTTCTCCACGACATATATAGCATCATCCAGGAGAAACCATACAACTCCCGGGGTGTCTTTGTTCACACTGGGCACATCGAGGGTAGCCAATTTCCTTCTGATCATTATGCCCTCTTGTAGCTATAGCCCTGGAATGGTTTGACCACTTCACAACCTCCCACCGATATCCTGTCGGAAGCTAGTTGACGTCCCCCTTTTCTTTTTGAATTGAAGTAACTATTCGCCTCTACCTTTCTTTAGAAGCGGTGGTCTGCCTAAAAGTTCAATATCCTTTCATTTTCGTGCACCCTATGACTCTGTTGGCCTTCTTCCATACAAGTCTTCAAGGCCTGTGCTACTTCAATCAATTCCATTCCTATCCTGAATTGCAAAGCAATCAAACCCTGCTTCAATTCTTGTCTGAAGCCATCCTTTAACTTTTCTATCATGTTTTGTTTTGATGGGACATAATGTGGTGTGAATAGTGAGAGGTCATGAAATCGTCTCTCATACTCAAGTACTGACATTCCCTCCTATCTCATGGCTAAGAATTCATGTTCCTTCATCTTTCGATGATATTTGGAGTAATATTGATTCTCAAACTCTATCTTGAAATCATCCCAAGATAAGGTTTCTATAGCCCTCCTCAACTGAATTGTCTCCCACCAAGTCATAGCACCGTCTAATAGTAATTGAGTAGCGCAATCTACCCATAGATCATGTGGTATCTTAATTTGGATCATGGTTTTTTCCACCTTTCTAATCCACCTTCCCGCCACTTCAACATTTTGTTCACCTAAGTAGGGTTCACAACCCATTTCTCTCATACTTTTCACCAAATGAACTAGTTGTACTATGTCATTAATAGTTGTAGCTACTTCTGAAATGGTTGGTATGATGGGTGCAGGTGGGGGTGCTGGCATAGGAGTGGCAGCATTAGCCATACCTTCCATTACTACTTTGACTAACTGGGTTAGGAACATTGGATCAATATAAGAAACAGATGGCCCTGCAGGTGTAGTCTGAGGGGGCTCCTTTATTCGTTCCCATGGGGCTGAAATGGTCGGTCAAACATCCCCAGTTTGCCTTGGTGTCTATCTAATTTGAGGCCCCGTCGATTCTTCATGCCCTGCTTGAGTCGATACCACCGGTGCATGTGAAGTAGTATCTTCCAAAGGGCTCTGTTCTTACCCCTCAGAAAAGTCTATATCTCTATTCCCCCTCCTTACAGAGGATAAATCTGTTCTAATCTCTTGATGGGTACGTACCATCCTGCAATAAATTAATGAACATCAACAACCTCTTTTTATTTCTTACCATAACCTATACCAGGGCTCTGATACCAACTGTAACAGTCTGAAGTGTACGACTCAATCAATGTTAAAAGATCCCAACATATCCACTTTATTTGAGGATACTTTTTTTTTTCATTTCCAAAATTTTTTTTTGCAGAGTTTCGTTTGCATTTAAGACATCCCAAGTTATCGACTACTATCAATTTACTCAATCAACCCATCATCATAAGGTCCCATAATTCCGGACCTTATATCAAAACTCATAATTCCACACCTCATACAATCCACACAATATACATATCCTATGAGTAAGTTCAATATGAACATAGTCCAACACATCATATCATAAAATTTTAAAAGAAAAGAAAATTTCTACATGGGTGGAGCAGCTGTCCGCTTCTTGGCTGTCTCCCGTTGCTGAGCTGGTGGGAGATAATACGTGGCTTGGGCATGCAGGGGTTTATTTTCCAGCCTCTGCATGATTTTTCATTTTAATGTGTGGGAGCTTCTGAGTGGCTCTACTCTATTCTCTAAGCGTGATGATTAAAGGGCTCTGCCCCCTCTTGATCGGGGCCTTGTTTGCTTGCTGCTCCAGCCGTTAGTTGCTTTTGTTTCCTATACATAGCTGGTGCTGATAATTGTGTCCTATGGGTGGCAGATAGTTATTCTTTCCCCCATGATAAGCATTCATGTCTGCCTATGATTTCCTTACCTCGTTGATGCTGCTGCCTGTGATCTCTTACCACGTGGGGGCTTCTCATGGTAGCTTGGCTTCACATGGTAGCTGTTAGTTCCAATCTGGTGGCTTGAATCCAATCATCTGGCGTCATTATTCTTTTGCGAGGCTTTATGGCTTCCTCTTGTGCTCATCGGATTGACTGCTCTTGGCTTCAGCCTGACTGTTCCTGGCTCCGGCATTTCCTGCCCAGAGTTTCACTTTTTATGTTTCTTAAAGCTGTTGATGATTCTTTGTCTCGGCTTGCTGCTTTTCAGCAGCGCTTGTGCAGCTGCCCTGTGCGGCTTAAATATTTCAACTTTGCTTACATGGGAGCTGTCCATGTTTATGTATATTTTCCTGTATTCAAGGGAGTTTGTTCCCTTAGCGTTGTATTACTTTTTATTTGCAAGCTTGTCTTGCTCTGGCCTGCTCAAGGGAATCTGTCCCCTTTGCCTGGTTTTATATCCAGTTGTTTTGCTGGTTTCCAGCCAGCCTGTACCGCAAGCTTGTCTTGCAAAACATTTTTGATCTATATACTTCTTACATTTGATCAAAAAAAATAAAATTTAAAAGAAAATGAATACTAACACGCAAAGAAAGTATTTACAATATAAGAAGTGTTCTTAAATATTTCAAAAGGGTTAATTACAAGATAACTAAAATACTACATGCTAAGTTGAACCTTTGTAGATACATCAAGGTTTACACAAAAGTATACTACATAAACACATTAATTCCCTTTTGTTTTAAGTTGAATATTTACATAAGTTTCACAAAGTAGAGTCCTAAACTAATGATTTTTCTGGATATTTGAAGGACATGATACATAAATAAACATACCATTATATTGATAAAGAATATATATATATATATGCTCATGTAATGAGTACAAATGAAGTATTAACTTTCTATCGGATCCATAAGAATTCTAAAAGAGAACTTATATTTGCTTGTAAGTCTTTTAAACCCAATTAACACTCATTTGTATACTCTTAATTTGAATACTCTAATTTACTTGCATGAACTGGGTGACCTTGTAAAGTTTAATCTTGTAATTCATTTCTCAGCAATCCTATCACAGATGCCATTAGTCGAAGCTAATCTTGTAATTCATATCCCGACAATCCTATCACGGATGCCATTAGCCGAAGCTAATCTTGTATTTATGCTAGACTTATTTACATTGAACATGACATTTATTGTAATTGCTTTCACCAGAAGAATTTTAAATTGTATAAGTGCAAATAGGAGGAAAATCACGCATCTGCTTCGCTTGTCTCACGACCTCCCCTAATAGAAGATCCAATCCTGGTTGTTCCTCCTGAATCATAATGAAGTTTTTCGTTATGATTCCTTTAAGTTGATATTATAGAGAATCCATATTCATCCATTACTCATATGTTACTTTTTATGCATGTTCATTTCCTCATAATATCATACATACATATATCATGTATATTTTTAGAGTTAGTATCTCAATATGCAAGTGTTCGTTTGACACAATTCTTTTATATTCTTATATATAGTGTTCACGTAAAAGTCTATTGTTACTGTATAACTTTGAATTGTTACTGTCCAATTTTCAACTGTTACTGTCCAACCGTTACTGTCTAATTTTCAACTGTTACTGTCCAATTTTTCAACTATTACTGCCAAACACTCACCAGATTTTGAACTATATCTAAAGTTCTAAAACTTCATTTTAAGTGAGATTAATATCGTTAGAAAGCTAAGACATGAAGCTACGACTTCTTTGAAGGGAGGAGAACCCAGTTTTGCCTCCAAGATGGTCAAAATTGCTCATTAACTACTTAGTCCTATTGCCCTCCATAATCAGTTACGACTCAGTCTCAGTTGGTAACCCATAAATGGAGCTCTACATCTCCAAATTGAGCAAGACCAGTTTCCTTGGTTAGCTAACATTCAAATCTACCATTTCTATGAGAAACCCGATCCTAATCCCCTCATCCTCCTACCCAAAATCTCATCGAAAGTTAGGAGACAAGTCTGTCCAGATTCGTATCCCCCTCCCCTTTACACAATACTTTCATAAACTACATACCACACACATGGATGAACTTAATCTCAATAATAAGTACTTTTTCCCCAATTTATGTCTTAGAACCCTAACCTATGATTCAATATCATGGCATCAATTCTTTATCGAATTAAAAAATAAAGTTTTTTAAGATCATGTTTAAAATACCTTACCCGGTACAAATTAAGATTTTGATCTTCAACTAGTTGAAGATTTTCAACTCCCTCCTTTCTTTTCTTCTTCTTCAATTTCTTGGTAATCCTTTTCTCTCAAGTGTTTATCCCATCTATAAGCTCTTAATCATGGATGGGTTCTTGAAATTTTTGTGTTTCTCTCTTGATTTCTCAAGAATGGGTATAAAACTCGTATCTTGTCTCCTTATGGTTCCATAGATTTTTTTTTTCATGAGGAGAGAGTATTTATATTTTCCCTTATTTGCAATGAGGCCCCCCTTTTCCTTTAAGTGTATTATTCTCTTCAATTAAATCCAACCCTCAACAGTACCGGGTTTATTCTAATGTCTCGAATTATTTCGCTCGGAAATTTATATTCAAGAATTTCTGTTTTTATTTAACCATATGCATGGATTTCTTCACTTTTACTTATTTATTATATATATAATTATTTTTTCCCGGGGTTTACACAGGTGGGTAATAAAAGGATAAAAAAGGAAACGAAACCATAAAACACATGAAAAACAAATCATTTATAAAATATATATATATATATATATATATATATATATATATGTATGTATAGCCTTGTTGCAGGTGTCTTCATTAACAAAAGAAAGTCCTTTACCAAACCCAAAACTTTTACTATTTAGTCCACCATCTATTCGCTAAATTTAAACACCAAGAAACAAAAACATTTAAGAAAAAACATTACAAATCACAGGAAGCTCAAACACCATTAGATCCAAACCCTCCAACACCTCTCAGTTGCATCCATATCCTCAATTTGCATGACATCAGGAGTTACAATTTTCTCAAGAATCGACTGCGCAATTCCATCGCCAACCTTTACCTCGGTATTAACATTAGAGTAATAATCTCAACAGGGCCTCTGTAATCATCATCTATGACACCAACACCCACATCAATCGAGTGCTTCCATGCCAATCCCAATCTCAGTGCTAAAACAACAAAACTCAATTTTAGAAACAAAACCAAACCATATGTGAACATAAATTAAAAGGTACGAAGTGAGATTTACCAATACAAGCATATGTTCCTTCAGGTATAGCAATGCTCAAATATGTAGGGATAAGAGCTTTTAATATTAAAAATATTATTATTTGTATTAAAAATACAATTATTTTGGTTTATAAATATTTTTATTTTTATGATGATTAATATTAAAAATATTATTATTTGTATTATAAATATTATTATTTTTATTATTATTTTTATTTTTTTTTTGTTATAATTCATATTATTTTTATATAAATTTTATTGTTTTTATTATAATAAATATCATAATTAAGAGATTTTGAAAATATATCATTCATTTTGAAAAACAACCATAGATTTGATTTGAGAGGGCATCTGTTGTTACTCAATTTTGGACCCCACGTGTTGGAGACGGTGTATACCTCTTTTGAATTGAGTGTAGGAGTTTAGCTCGTGTTCGCCAGAAGATTGACAAAAGCAGAGAAAGAAATATATTTTTTTGAAAACCTTGTTTGAGTTGTTTTCTGTTCTTTTTATCCTTCCCCTTTGCTACCAAAATCGTCAGGTTTTCTTAGGTTGATCAGGAGTTTTCATAATGCTAAATTTGTTCCTTCTTTATCTAGTCTTTAAGGTAGGATAAATCCCTCAGAATTTGCACTAAAAAAATGGTTCTGCTGCTGTAGCAATTTTTTGTTCCAACTTAGGCTCTGATTCTGATTTTGTTTCGTACGATATCTGATCATCCTAGCTATATTCTATCACTCATGAAATATTGAAAAATTGATCTACACCTTTATTAGGTCCTAGGGATCATTGTTCTTAGGGCAGATTCTCAGTCAGATTTGGATGCTCGGCATTGTCAAATCAAGAACCTTTTTGACAACCTAGATTATTGCCAGATTTTGTTCTCTAAAACAATTTTATCTCACTTCGACTCCTACATCAAAGTTGTAGTCCTAGACACGTAGATGAATTTGGGCTTTTGAATAGCTTGATTTTGAATATCAGAAGCTTAAGATATTCCTATTTGAATATCTAACGTGAAGGCAAAGAATTCTACCACAGAAGGATACTGACCCAAGTTTGCACTAAAAAACTCTAGTTCCATCACAAATTTTGTGAGTTTTGTTCTTAGTTCATACTCTCAGTCATATCAGGACACTCGACATTGTCAATTTCTGAAGTAGACCCGGAGATCCTTTTTGACCAACTAGGTTACTGCTAGATTTTGTTCTCTAAAATGATTTTATCTCACTTCGACTCCTTCATCAAAGTTCTAGTCCTGGACGCGTAGATAAATTTGGGCTTTTGAATTGCTTGATTTTGATATTAGAAGCTTAAGTTATTTTTGTTTGAATATCTAGTGTGAAAGTAGAGATTCCTGCCGCGAGAAGGATTTTTTTTGCCCGAGTTTGCAGGGACACAATTGCAATAAGATTGAAGACCAATTGCAGGCCAATTTGAATCCTTTTGGACCAAGGACCAAATGGAAAAGGTGCTAAAATAAGGAGGATGATTGAAGATAAAAAATAGAAAGGAATTCTGCCGAAGGAAGACATTGAAGAAAACACGTTTACCTGTACAGCTAGCCGTTTTCTTTCTTTCCTTTTTATCTGAAATTTCTTGTTTGGTTTCCATGTTTCTCTCACTTGAATGGAGAGCTGTAGACCATGTTTTTATTGCCTCATTTCAAAAGGAGCAGCTGACCCTATGGAAGGAAAGAAAAGAGCCACACCATCCTTTAAAACTGGAAAGAAATCAGACGTGAGCACAAAATCAAAATCAGAATCAGAATATTGCAGTTTCCTTTTTGTGTTTTTTTACTGCAAATCAGTAGGGATTTGCATCCTAGAATTAATGCATTTAATATTTCCTAAAAAGAGATATGTTAGACTATATATAAGCCCCTCTAATGACCTAGCAAAGGGGAAAAAAAAGAAAGGAAGAGGAGGGGAAAAGAAACGCAAATAGGAGGAAAGAAAGAACAAGAGAGAGGTAGAATACGAGCAGAAAAAACCGAAGAGAAAAAGAGAGAAGAAAACAAACACAGAGAACAGGGGTTCATCTTTTTGACTGTGAAAGTCTTCATAGGAACGAAGAGGAGAGAAAAAAGCGAGAGGCAGGTAAAACAAGGAGAAAGCAAGAGGCTAGGGAAACGAAAAAAAGAAGAGACAGCGAGGGGAGTGTGTAACAACCCTAATTTTTCTATTAGTTTATTCGTTAATCTCTCCCCCTATAAAGGGTAGATGAAGCAATTTTTTTTTTTTTTTACTCGCCGAAATTTCGGCAGAGTCTCCTCTATACCGGGAGATCCCAAGTTATCGACAATGTACCTGCACACATTTTGAATCACATCTCATCCACAATCACATCCATGTTTAGTACAATTAACTACATAACTCACTCTAGATTATGCTCAGGACTATATTCATTCCCAAACTCCATCTTACATCACATACACAAGTTAATAATTAAAAGAGCCAATTTCAACACGAAATTTCATATATATATATACACACACACACACAACACAATTTAATATTCTAACATAGTCTACTACATTCTAATATCCCAAGCATAGGTTGGTACATTTAATATTTCAGAAACAAAATATTACGAATATAATATTCCATATAGGTTACATGTTTACTGCATGACAAAATTACACCACAAATCCCTAAGTTCCTAACTTATACAAAAAGGGATCAAAGGACTTTAAATCTATTCCTGACGTGAATGGGAGGGACCTGCAAAAATATAAATTTTCCATATAATTAAAAACAAATGATTAAAATACAAGCAATTTACAAAATAAAATTAGACAGCATATATATCTACTTAAATCATATAAGATTCTAAATACAACCACAAACCCCTTTTAATGGTTATATAAGAATTCTTTATTCTTCTTCTTCTTCTTCTTTTTTCCTGTTAACTACTTCTCCCCCCCCTCTTCATCAAAAAGACTATTGCTGACACCAATGACCTCCATTAGTGTCTTTAGTTGCCCGTCCTGGAACAACTAATTAGTTTCATGAAAATGCCGACACAAATGTAAACGTTTGTGTCATTAACTATTTTTAAAATTAAAATAGTTAATCATTGTTCCATATTACCTTGGGAGGTTCTCAGGTATGCCGATGTCAAAATTCTTGACATCATTAGCTTTCACCTCGGAAAGCTAATCAAGTTTATATTTTTCCTCTCACGTACCAGTAATGCCGATGTTATCCAACTTGGTTAACATCATTAGCCTCCCATATCAGGGACAAACAAATCAAATTCGAGAAACAATCATTACCAAAATTCCTTGTTACGATCTATTTCCTCCAAAAGAACCCATAAATTAAATCTAGTTCTCCGTTCCATTTTATTTTTTCGTCATTTGACCTTTCCTTTCCCTTTTTTTTTCTCATCAATAAGCACCAAATTTTTATAGTTCAAAAGTTAGTTAAAATAATTATTAATATAGGTACCAAGTACCTACCTGTTGTGGACGCTCGACTTGCGTTCCCCTGTGGTTGTTGTACTCCTCTTGCAGTTCCTCCTTAAACCACAAACACCCATCATTATTCCATATTAATCCACATATCACATGCAACATCAACATTGAAAATAATATTCATTTCTCTTTTACCAAATCTTTTCTTTCTCATCACTTACATTCCCCATTATTATCCTTTAACTTTTCAGTTCATTAGTAGTCCAAGTGGACATCATAAATTCAATTTTTTTATTACAGTTTATTCTTTTTGAAGATCAAGACACACTTTATGAAAGGCAAGAAAACAAATTCTACCCTTCATATGGCTAAATTTCGCCATTTTATCAACTTGGCCGAATCTGCCAACAGGGGTGGCAGCTCAACCTCTCCTCAGTTTTTTATTTGTATCTGGAGTTCTAGGACTCCAAATTAGGCGAGGTCAGATTCGTTGGAAAGCTAACACTCCTGGCTACACTTCTATGAGGGGAACCTCCCTGAATTTTGTAGGTTTCAGGTCCAAAATCCCCCAGGAAACAGGGCAACGAACCTGCCCAGTTTTGCTAATGGAGAAGGTATCTCCAATTCATCTTAAATCCCTGCTTCCTCATCAGTCACGACCATGCCTTCCCTTTATTCATGGCATTCCCATCTCATTTTATGTCCTCTTTAGGTCACTGGTACCAAATTAATAAATTAAGCACACCATAAGTTCTCATTCCCTCTCTGCAGTATCCAGCAGAGAATGTGGCCAAGGGAACCAAGAGTTCCCGATGATAATTTCTGTCAAATGGATGGTGTTCCTTCCAATCCCACCGGTCAGTTAGTAGATAAGTGTAATAAGAACAACATATCCAAAACTTAGCATGATCCAACGGTGGAGTCCTAATATATGGCCACCGGAGTATTATTGGTTTTACTCCAAAATCTGCAGCTCTCTCTATCCGTTTTTCTCTTCTTCTTTTTCTTTAAGGCACTTAGATTAATCTAATCCATTTAACCTCACTCATTTCTGCATTTTCCCAACATTTTATGTTAAAGAACCCTAAATCCCAATTCAAGAAAGGCATAAACTTCTAATCAAATTGAAGTTGATTTCATAGAAATTGGAATTAGAACTCCTTACTTGGATGGAAATCTAAACTTTACTTCACAAATTTTAGAAGAATCTTAGCCTTCTTCTCCTTGTATGTTGTCAGCCACTTTCCCCCCTCTTCTCTTCACCAATTCTTCACTTTTCTTCTTGTTAATTCTTCCACCCGATTGTGTTCCTCCACTTTGTATACTTCAATTTTTGCTTTATTTTATATTATAACAACATTTGGAATTATTATAAACCTCCCCCTCTTTGTATACTTTATTCTCGGGCTTCACATTCTTCCCACCTAATAAAAATTTCGTCCTCGAAATTTAAACTACATACCTGACTCAAGGAATAGATGGGGGTATTTTTCCTTAATCTTTGATTCTCTCTCCCATGTTTCTTCCTCAATTTTTGAGTTCCTTCACAACACTCTGACTAGTGATACTCTCTTATTCCTCAATGTTTTTTCACTCCGATCCATGATCTTGACTAGCCTGGTCTCAAGTGTCAAATCTTCTTTTACTTCCATAGGAATTGGAGGTAACACTCGGGAAGGATCCACTTTCGCCTTCCGTAATAGTGATACAAGGAATACATTGTGAATCTTCTCTAGGTGTGCTGGTAGCTTCAAGCGGTAAGCAACCGGCCCTATCCTAGCTATCACCTCAAATGGCCCAATGTACCTCGGAGCAAGCTTTCCTTTCATTCCAAACCGAATGATGCCCTTCCATAGTGCCACCTTTAAGAATACTCTATCCCCTATTTGGAATTCTAAAGGTCTCCTCCGGTTATCTGAATAACTCTTCTGTCTATCTTGGGCTTCCTTCATTCTTTGCCTGATCATCCTTATTTTATCAGTTGTTATTTGTACCACTTCAGGACCTAGGAGTTTCCTTTCTCCAATTTCATCCCAGCATATCGGAGTGCGACATTTTCTCCCATAAAGAGCTTCATATGGAGCCATCCCGATAGTAGCTTGGTAACTATTATTATACGTGAACTCTACCAACGGTAACAAGTCTTCCCAGTTTCCCTCGAACTCTAGCACACATGACCTTAAAAGGTCTTCAAGTGTTTGGATAGTTCTTTCCGATTGGCCATCTGTTTGGGGGTGGAATGTCGTGCTCAGGTTAACCTCAGTTCCCAAAGCTCGTTGTAAGCATGGCCATAACCTCGAGGTAAATCTTGGGTCTCGATCTGACACCATCGATATGGGTACTCCGTGTAGTCTAAGGGTGGTGGATTGTAAGATCCCACATCGGCGGGTGAGGGATGTGTTGCTGGCCTTATAAGTGGTGCTGGTTGCCAACTTGTCATACGCGTTTTGGGGCGTCAGGCTTAGAAGTGGGCTCGCGTCACCGGGAACAAAACCGTGAGGGCGGTAAGGCCCAAAGCGGACAATATATGGCAAGTTGGGCCGGGCCGTTACATTTGGTATCAGAGCATTTGGTTGTAGTTTCAGGGATTGAAATACTAATGTGATTTTGGAAAAATGTTACAGGATGGCTCGTACACGGCAAGCCACCAGGGCTGTTCCGTCCCCTGTACAAGGAAGAGAGTATGACTCACTTTCTGGGGATGAAGCCGAAAGGGACCCATTAATGGGCACTGCCTCCCATCAATCTGTGGCGTCAGCCCATTCAGAGAGGGGAGATTTAAGGGGACATCAGGGTGACCCTATCACTTCTCGGACAGAAGTGTCGCCGGCTGAAACACTGGGTGGCCAAGGATCAGAAGACAGGCCACCGCCAGTGACATCAACGGTCACCCCAAATCCCTATTCGGACCCCACATTTCTCGAAAAATTGGTCAAGGCAGTAGTAGGAGGGATGGCTGCAGGTGCATCCAATTCTACTCCTCGGGTGGAAAGAGTAATCACCCTGGTCCAATGGGTGAAGGGCATGCGAGAAATGGGTTGCACGACCTATTCAGGGGAAGAAGACACTGAAGTAGCAGGGCATTGGTTGAGGAAGGTAGAAAGGGTTATAGATCAGATGCAGGTGCCAGAGGAAACTCGAGTAGATTGTGTGACCCAGCTATTAACAGAGAGTGCCCACTCCTGGTGGGAGACCATTAGAGAAAGAAGGGCAGGAGAAGATTTGAGGTGGGGAAACTTTCGAGAAGAATTCGAGGAACGGTATTACTCCTGGCAGCACCGAAAAGAGAAAGAGCTCATATGAAGATCAGATCGGTGTTACGAGATAAAGTCTTAGAAGTTCAGTTGGTGGATGAGGGTGTAAGGAAAATCAAGGAAAAGATAAAGCAAGGCAAAGAGTTATTCCTTCAAGTGTTGCAAGGAGGGTTGGTGGCGATGGGAAAACGAGTTTACGTACCTGAGAATAAGACCTTAAAGGGTGAGATATTGAAGGAAGCTCATGAATCTCGGTTTGCAAACCATCCTGGGAGCACCAAGATGTATAGGGATCTCAAGGAGTATTACTGGTGGCCAAATATGAAAAAAGAGAAAGCAGAATATGTGTCAAGATGTGGGATATTTCAACAAGTGAATATAGAACATCAAAGGCCGGCAGGAGAATTACAACCACTACCAATTCCAGAATGGAAATGGGAAAATATAGCCATGGACTTTGTAACCGGATTGCCAAAGGGGAAAAGGGGCAATGATGCTATATGGGTAGTGGTAGATCGACTGACAAAGTCGGCTCTATTCTTGCCCATCAAAATGACGAACCCCGTAGATAAGTTAGCCAAATTATATGTGAAGTTTGGTATCAGAGCCGACCTCATTGGCTGTCCGGTTATGCCTACGAGGTCATCGGGCTCCTTAAGGGGGGTGGATTGTAAGATCCCACATCGGCGGGTGAGGGATGTGTTGCTGGTTGCCAACTTGTCATACGCGTTTTGGGGCGTCAGGCTCAGAAGTGGGCTCGCATCATCAGGAACAAAACCGTGAGGGTGGTAAGGCCCAAAGCGGACAATATATGGCAAGTTGGGCCGGGCCGTTACAGAGTGAATGTCGCAGATAACAGGGGAGAACAAAGAGAGTTTCTTTCCTTCATCCTTTCGTTACTATGAGAAAGGAAAACATAACGGAGGAGAGGGAGAGAAGAGAAATAGAAGCAAAACAAACCAGAAAGAATGGAGACACAAGAGAACAGCAGATGAGTGCAGACAGCGGAGAATTGAAGAAACCGGGTTCGCCAGCAAACCAGGTAAGCTGTCTCTCTTTTCTTACTAGCTTTGCATGCATTCTTGGTTGCATTGTTACTGTTCAAGTGAAATTTAATTCACTTGAACAGTAGATGAGTGCAGACAGCGGAGAATTGAAGAAACCGGGTTCGCCAGCAAACCAGGTAAGCTGTCTCTCTTTTCTTACTAGCTTTGCATGCATTCTTGGTTGCATTGTTACTGTTCAAGTGAAATTTAATTCACTTGAACAGTAACCAGCCAAGGCATGCACGAGGAAAGTCACGAATGCCTTTGTGCCCAGCCGGGTCACTGGTTTGGGCCAGTGACATGGCTAGGCATGCTAGGTTCAGCCCAATCACATGGCCCAAGCTAGACCCAGTCCCTAAAAAAATGATTAATATCATTTTTTTTTATTTACTTTGTGGTTTTTGTGTTTTTATATTGTAAAAATATAAATCTCATATTTAGAATACCCGGTTTTCAACGCAATGGGACATATATATATATATATATATATATATAAATGTTTTCATGCATACGGCCAATACCCTAACATGTTTTGAATGTTTTTTTTATATATTAAACACAACAAAATTATTTTCTCGCATTTCTGGATTTTACAACATGTTTGTAAAACTCCAAAGGGTATTGGCCAATATTTCAAAAAAAATATAAAAATCTTATTTTGTGGGGAATTCATCTATTATTCACCATTAATATTTGGATAAAGAAATTCCAAAAGGATGAATATCCAAAATATTATTGGGAATAATTGGTTATTATTCACTATTAATATTTGGATAAAGAAACCCTAAGTGGTAAATATCCAAAATAATTTTCTAGGAATAATAAGTCATTACACATCCTTAAAAGAAGCCTTGATTATAATCAAGGACATTTCAATATTTTTTACTCCATGGTTTACGAGCCGTGAGAGTATGAAACACTAGGGCAAAAATAAGCTTTTAAAGCGCTCTGAATTTCCTTATATTCCTAATTTTGTATCCCTTCTCCTTGCGATTTACGAGTCGCAAACTCTTGAAATACTAAGGGAAAAATGAGCTTTTAAAGCACATGGAATCTCCTTGGATTTCTATCTTAATAAGTTTAGTCTGAATCAGACACAGATTGCAAGAGATTTGCATTTGTTCTCCTTGGTACTTTATAGACACATCTAAAGGTATGATCCACATTGACCAAGGTTTCTTTCTTGTTAGACTTTCAGTTCGAGTTTGTTCATTATAGCAAAATATATCCTAGAAAACTAATGGGATTAGAAAACACTAATACCATAGCAATTATAAGGCCAACCAAACACCAAGTAGCTTACCTTAGGTTGGGTGTACTAGGGGTGCTAATACCTTCCCTTTACACAACCAGTCCCTTGCCTTAGAATCTCTGAAAGACCAATTAGGTTTCCTAGTGACCAAAATACTAGGTGGCGACTCCTTTACACAAACAAAAAAAAAAACATGAAATCAATCGAGGGTCGTCGCGATACCGTGTGGGTGACATTCGATAGTTATTATTAATTTTAAAAATATTATTATTTGTATTAGAAATATTTTTAATTTTATTAATATTAATATTAAAAATATTATTATTTGTATTATAATTAATATTGCTAATATTTAAAATATTATTATTTGTATTATAAACTTTATTGTTTTTATTATAGTTAATATTATTAATAATTACGAAATTTTAAAAATATATAATTAATTTTGAAAAAACAACCCTAGATTTGATTTGAAGGGAAAAAAATATTATTATCACTACTACTATTATTATTAAATTAATGAATTTGAAGAAAAATATTATTATTATTGAACAAAAACAAGTTTTATTTGAGGGAATTAAAAACTATAAAAACTTAGGTAAGATAATTTTAATATTATTATTAATATCATAAATATTATTAAAGATCATGCTCTTGCGCTCTTTCTTTGTATTTTGTAATGTTTAAGTTATTTTATGTTATATTAATCTCTTGTTTATGGTTTTCATTTCCTTTCCTTTACTTATATAATTATGTTTTTATCTTATTTATTTATGTTTCTTTCTTCCATTATGTTTAGCTAAATTTATTATGTCAAGGTGAAAAGGTTACACTAATGGTGTAAGAATAAGTATAGTATAAACTCAACATGGACTTTAATACTTGATACTAACATGTTTTATATTTATTATCTTGCTCACTCTTAATACCTTGCTTGTTAAATGGTTAATTTAGATTTGTGTTGAACAACCCTTGGTACAACAAATACTTGGCACTTTCATAGCTCCACTGTATGCTATAACCGACACTTGTGCTATGAAAGGAACTTGATTTGTTGTTAACATAAGTTATTACCATGAATACCTGATAATATTTACAAGTATTGTCATTACTCGAATAAGATAATTAATGTAATCATGTTAACAATTTATAATCTGATTGGAACCTCCTTTGTGTGTGGTTTCCAGTTGAGTAATTAGAATTTATGCTATACTTGTTTGAAGTACCATTAGTGGATCCTCTAACCTTGACATTTGTTTTTATCATTGTTTAATCCTCACATTAATCTTACATCTCAAAGTCCTCTTTATTATTACTTATTACTATTACTATTGTTACTATCATTATTATTACTCCTACTACTACTACTACTATTATTAGTATTAGTATTCGTATTATTATTATTATTATTATTATTATTATTATTTTTTGTTGAAATGTTAGAATTTTATATATCAAAATATAAACAAGCTGGATGACCAGCAACAAAGAAACATCTATACAGAACAAGCTTATGGGAACAGGCTCCTAGAAAGAGCATGAGAATAATGCAAATATACCAATCCCTTGGTTATTTTAGGAACCCAAAAACTATAGGTGCCTAGGATAACCAAGCAAAATGAAACCAAGCAACAGGACCATTTAGACAGGACAAGTTTATAAATACAAAAGAAAAGCTGGCCTATAGCACGCAGGCCCGTCAGCAAAAGACAAAAGAACCACCAAGGTATGCATGGGGCATGCATACACGTAATACCAGAGCTGAAGAAATTCACCAAGAACCAAAGACTTAAACCCGCAGAAACAGAAGCCCTACTCAGATAAATTGTAGTTAAGAGTGATCCCTCTCATGAAAGTGGAAGATGGTGTAGAACAAGACTTGGAATCTCCTGAAGACTATACCGACATCTCTTGAATTACTACTTATTAGTATTATTATTGTTGTTGTTGTTGTTGTTGTTGTTGTTGTTGTTGTTGTTGTGTTGTTGTTATTTATAATTTATATAGTTAACCTCCCTGTGGTTCGACCCTGGTCTTGTCAGGTTATTTATTACTTCGACACTCCTGCATTTAAGAGATGACATCAATCTTTTGGTCGTGTCAATACGCTAGACTTTATTTACATTGAACATGATATTTTTAGTAATTGCATTCACCAGAAGAATTTTAAATTGTATAAATGCAAATAGAAGGGAAAATCACGCATCTGCTCCGCCTGTCTCATGACCTCCCCTAACAAAAGATCCATTCCTGGTTGCTCCTCCTAAATCACAAGGAAGTTTTTGGTTATGATTCCTTCAAGTCAATATTATAGAGAATCCATATTCTTTCATTACTCATATGTTAGTTTCTATACATGTTCATTTCCTTATAGTAACATACATACATATGACATGTATATTTTTAGAATTAGTATCTCAATGTGCAAGTGTTTGTATGACACAATTCTTTTATATTCTTACATAAAGTATTCACGTGAAAGTCTACTGTTACTGTGTAACTTTGAACTGTTACTGTCCAACTATTACTGTCTAGACATTGAATTGTTATTAACCAATCGTTACTATCTAGACATTGAACTGTTACTGCCTAACTATTAATGTCCAACTATTACTATCTAAACACTCATCCGATTTGTAACTATATCTAGAGTTCTAGAACTCCATTTTAAATGAGGTAGATCTTGTTGGAAAGCTAAGACACGAGGCTACAAGTTCTCTGAAGGAAGGAGAACCCAATTCTGCCTCCAAGATAGTCAATTTCTCATCAACTAATTAGTCCTACTGCTCTACAGAATCAGTCACAACTCAGTCTTGGTTGGTAACCCATAACTGGAGTTCTACATCTCTAAATTAAGTAAGACCAGTTTTCTTGGTTAGCTAACATCCAAATATACAATTTCTATGAAGGAACCCAATCCTAATTCCCTCATTCCTCCTACTCGAAATCTCACTGAAAGTCAGGAGATAGATCTGTCTAGATTCGTCACCCCCTTCCCTCCACACAATACTTTCATCAATTCATGTCTAAGAACCCTAACCTATAATTCAATATTAAGGCATCAATTCATTATCGAATTTGAAATGAATTTTTAAGATCATGTTTAGAACACCTTACCCGGTACGAATTAAGATTTTGATTTTCAACTAGTTGAAGATTTTCAACTCCCTCCTTTATTTTCTTCTTGTTTAATTTTTCTAGTTAATCCCTTACTCTCAAGTGTTTATCCCATCTATAAACCCTTAATCTTGGATGGGTTCTTGAAATTTTAGTGTTTCTCTCTTGATTTTGCAAGAATGGATACAAAACTCCCTATTTTCGTTCCTTATGGTTCCTGCAGATTTTTCATGAGGAGAGAGTATTTATACTCTATAATTTCTCTTATTTGCATTTAGGCCTCATTTCCTTTAAGTGTATTATTCTCTTCAATTAAATTTAACCCTCAACATTACCGAGCTTATAATAATGTCTCGAATTATTTCGCTTGGAAATTTATATTAAAACATTTTTGAATTCCTGTTTTTATTTAACAGTATGCATGAATTTCTTTACTTTTATTTCTCATGTAGTTAGTTTGCAATTTAAGAAACCTTTATTTATATTTTTTTTTCCTGAGGTTTACATTAAAATAAATAGTTAACGTTAAAATAATTAAAAAAATAAATTTCTCATATTAACTAGTTTCATGCTATTAAGCAAACGCTCAATCCGACTGTTAGATAAAACTAAACTTTTATGAGAAATCTCATAACATATAGTCCTACATTCGATTAAAATTTTATGGCAATCGAGTTTGGGAAGATATTTTTAAAAAATGCTAATAGTCGGATAGTAAATAACATAAAATTTGTCAAATACAATTTTGTAAATAATCTGATGAGCTGACAAAGTCTAGCAATTTATTCTTCCGTCTTACCTTGAAACAAAAACTTACCTTGAGTAAAAGAGTAGAAATTGTGTAGAATCAAGGATCTAAAAGGGGTAAAACAATAAATCACTCCCTCAAGCAAGGATTTAAGAAGAAAACTAAGTGAGGGAGAAGGGAGACAAAGGGGTTTGTAAGTCATGAAAAAGAAGAAAAATTGAATGGGAGGAAAAAAAAGCATCATCAGGTTAGCTTTCAAAGTTCATTTTAGTATTGGGAAATGAGTTTAAGGTTGTTTAAACATGTTTGGGTGGAAAGAAATAGATTTAATGCATTGTTCTTAGATTTCTTGAATTAGGGTTTTTAGAAGAGAATATGGGAAAAAATGTGAAATTGTTGAAATTGATACATTGTGATAGGATAGGTTGATAATGATGCAAAATAATGAAGGATGGAAGATAAAAATTGGGTGTCATGAAAAACAACAATGTCGGTCACAATTGAAGAAAAAATAAATGAGGATGAACATGGAATGTATTAAAGCTTGTATAATTGTGTGTGATTGTGGTGTGTTGATGCATAAATGATTAAATTGTATATAGGGATATAATAATATGTGGAAAAGTTATGTAAATAAATGGTTAATGTCAATGCATGCTAATATGTATAGGTAGAGAAATTAATGTATTGCAATGCAAATTATTGGAAAGAGTATTAAATTATATGTTCATAAACAAGTTAGTTAATTATGAAGGTATAAGGAATGGTGTGAGGATTTATTTTGATGATCATATGACATATTTATTTTGTCATGCTTAGTAAAATCAAATATAAACAAAAAATAAATAAATAAAAGAGTAATGAAAAAGAAATAATTGAAGTATAAAAGTGTAAATCAATGAGGATTGAAGGTATTTACTACCGAAAATAAAGATGCATTTTAAGGGAAATTAAGTTAGGAAAATATGTATTTTTGATAAGAGATACCAACGGAAGAATTAATTAGTATGAATGGAATTAATGTTGAGATGAGAACTTATTGGAATATGTAATGTTGAAATATGTAATGTGACAATGAAATTATGTACTTTTTACAATTCTGGATATGAATATTGTAACAAGCATACCTTCCTTTTATTTATAGGAGAAGCATTCATGGCAGAAACTTTAGAGGAGCAAGCTC
Source organism: Populus alba (assembly GCF_005239225.2). Lineage (NCBI taxonomy): Eukaryota > Viridiplantae > Streptophyta > Magnoliopsida > Malpighiales > Salicaceae > Populus > Populus alba. The sequence continues at coordinate 19,760,121 of NC_133297.1, read as the reverse complement.
GAACACCTTAAGCTGCAGGTAGGTGTTTAACTCTTTAACCATGTAAAGTTATTGTAGTTATTCTTTTGTTTTCTTATATGTGATTTGGGTTGTCTTTGTTATGTACGTTTGATAATTATTAGAACTAAACTGTATTATGGATGTAAGAGAATATTGAGAACACATGGTTAAGAATGAAAAGACTTATTCGATGAATGAAATGAATTAATATAAAAGATAATGAGTATGACTTAGTTGTCTAAATGGTCAGAAACTAAGGAGGTATAAACATTTGATTTTGAATTAGTTTCCAAAGTGGTGGAGAGCTAAGGTGAATTGTATTAGACTTAGCTATTTGTAGAGGCATGGCTAAGGTGGTACGGACAGATGACTTAGTCATCCTTAAGAACATAAATTAAGGTGTGGATATAGAATTTAGTCATCTATGCATGAAATGGCTAAGGTGGTAATGAATTTGATCAGGAATTCAGGAAGACCTGGATTACTTGTGTGATTACTTGATTGCCATTAAGATGGGGACTAGGGTGTTAAAAGAAGTAAACTTTACAAGCAAACTATGAAGCTTGATAATCGAGAAGTCATCTCAAGTAACCAAAGTTGGAAGATATGTCTATAGAAAATTTATTAGAGATTATGGTGAAAAAAAAGAAGAAAATGAGTAAACTATATATATGTGTAAATAAATTAAATTAGTATTACTAAATAAATTATGTTGCATTGTTGTAGGTCCTTCTCGTACCGCAAGACAACCTTGATTGTCTTCTTTTATGGGTAGTTATTTACTAGGTATATTTTGGGTAGGTGGATTATGTAATATTCTAGTTCACTAGGATTTGAAATTATCTTTGGTCTTGTAATTAATGTTAAGTCATATTCCACTTTTTAGATAATTAAATCTCTTTTGTGTAGACATTAAAGAATTTTAGTATGCATGTAGATAACTTTATAATATGCTTTGTTTTAATGACATCATGTATGAAGAGAAAAGATATATGACACTACTATTAGAATGAAAAATGGTGAAGCTATAAGTCGAAGTGGATGAAGTGATGAGAATTCAGTTTTTGTTGAAGTTCTAGAATGGTTGAATCATAACTATGCAGGATAAATTATGTTTTAAGTTGATGTCGACACTTGAAAAGATCAATTTATAGAGGAGACTATTGAAATTTTTGTAGCCAGTATAATAATAATAATAATAAGCTTAAAATTGTTGTTAGGATAATTAGGGATCAGGGATCATGATATATATATATATATATATAGACACACATAGACATTCATATGAAAAAAAAATACTAATTTTTCAAAGAGTATTACATAAACTAAATTGAGGGTGTTACAAGTTCTATCTATTTTTAATTGCTCATTAATTATTAGAAAATTAATAAAGGGTATCCTTATCTTACACAGTAAAATGAATTATTTATCCCAAAAAAAAAATAGAATTGTATACCAATAGTTTTGTTTGTATTTTTGTTTCATAGAATATAGTAAAAAAATTTCTTCACCTCTGGAAAAAGACAAAAGGAAAAAATATAGGCATGCATTTATGGGTTTTTTTTTTTTTGTAAACTCCTAAAACATGAATGCATGAGATTTGGTAAATAGAGAAGAACCTATTTGTAAAAGACAAGAGCTCCAACTTGAAGTATGAAACACACATAAGTGAATAAGGAGAAATTGGGTTTCGATATGAGAAAGACAAGAGTGAGGGGACTAAACTGAAAATATATAAACAAATGAGGGACAAAAGAAAAAAAAACACGTTAGCCCTGAGAAGAATAAGAGGGCTGATGGCAGAATAAAAAGGAGGGGAAAAGGAAGAGACAGTCTTCTCTTCAGCACCTTATTCTAAAGAACAGGTGGAGAAAATCATATGCAAGCAAACACATAAGAGAAAAGAAGAGGTTTGAGTGAAGATTAAAGCGTCAAAAGCAAAACAAATTGAGGGAAAGGAAGACAGGAGGCTAGCGACAGTAGAGGAGGAGTGGAAAGAGACCAAGAAAGTATGAGGGAGAAGAGTTTTTAGGGAGTAGAAAATGCAACTAGGATAAACCCAAAACCTTCCTAGAACAATTTCTAATACATTGGTTAACTGTTGTACAAAAGTTGTCTCTTAGATTAGGGTTTTGAGGATTTTTCTTGGGTAAATAGAAGTAAGAATAGAGTGTGAAATAGGAGAGAAATCCTTTAGCTAGACATGAAGGAGATGGGAGGGGCACTTTTAATGTTGAATTATGTATTACATGTTGTCGTACCCTCACGGCGGAGCGCGGCGACCCTGGATTGATTTTGGGTTTTTTTGTTTATTATGTAAAAGGGAGTCGCCATCTAGTGTTATGGTCACTAGGAAACCTAACAGGTCTTTCAGAGATTCTAAGGCAAGGGAGTGATTGCGTAAAGGGAAGGAATTAGCACCCCTAGTACGCCCTACCTAAGGTAAGCTGTTTGGTGTTTGGTTTGCCTTATAATTGCTATGGTGTTGGTGTTTTCTAATTCCATTAGTTTTCCTATGTTTGATTCAAACTAAATTTATTAAGATAGAAATCCAAGGAGATTCCATGTGCTTTAAAAGCTCATTTTTCCCTTAATATTTCAAGAGTTTGCGACTCGTAAATCGCAAGGAGGAGGGACACAAATTTAGAAATCGAAGGAAATTCAGGGCGCTTTAAAAGCCTATTTTTGCCTTAGTGTTTCATACTCTCACGACTCGTAAATCATGAAATAAAAAATTGAAATGTCCTTAATTATAATCAAGGCTTCTTTCAAGGATGTGTGATGACTTATTATTCCGAGAAAATTATTTTTGATATTTACCACTTAAGGTTTCTTTATCCAAATATTAACAGTGAATAATAACAAATTATTCCCAATAATATTTTTGATATTCATCTTTTTGGGATTTCTTTATCCAAACATTAATGGTGAATAATAGATGAATTCCTCTCGAAATAAGATTTTTGTATTTTTTTTGGAATATTGGCTAATACCCTTTGGAGTTTTGCAAATATGTTGTAAAATCAAGAAATGCAAGAAAATAATTTTTGTTGTGTTTAAGAAATCCATGCGAAAACACATTTTTGAAACTTCCAATATTTGTTTTTTAAAAGAACGTTCAAAACATGTTAGGGTATTGGCCGTATACAACATACAAGAAAATTTTTAACTTTTTATTGAAACATAAGCATCACAATTAAACAAAAAAATCGCAATAAAAGTTATCCAGCCGTCACATATATTCTAAGATTTATAATAAGCTAAAAGCAATTAAAGAAAATTTCAAAGCCAACTCATCCCACGCAGATAGCAAGGAAACAATAAAATTGGGAGCAATCATTAAGAAAGACAAAACCATGGCCGGCTAATCTCTCCTCTAGCGGGTGTAAGGAAAACAAAATGAAAGTCCCTCAATGTAAAAGTTCCTAAGCATGAAGACAACCCCTTTTATATGGACAACAACTAAACACAAACATCATGGAAGAAATGGACAAGCATTGGCTTTGTCTAAACAAAAATCAATTATTCAGAGGGAAGAAAAAGCTTTACAACCAAATGACCAACGAATGCCTAGTATAAAAAAATAACACAAGAGGAGAGATTAAGGCTTATACCTGCAAATCCTATTTGCAGCAAATAAAACCAAAGATCGAAAGACAGCTCATGCGTGCCTCTTTAGCTACTGGTAAATGACGAACAAAGCTGATGTGCTAGTGAATTGAACGTTCTTCCTTCTATTTCTCTTGCTTTTACTGGTTTCCCTGTCGCCTGCCTCTCTTTTTCTCCTCTTTTTTTTTCTTTCAGAATGACGAAAAGATCAGAGAAAGAACCCTTTTGTTCCCTTATTATCTACACTATCCTCTCCTCTCACTGTCTCTTCCTTTTTTTTTTTTGTTTTTTCTGCTCTCTCCCTTTCCTGCTCTTTTCTTCCTCTTTTTTGTCCTGCTTCCCTTTTTTTTCCGCCTTTTTCTCCCTCTTTTCTCCCGTAGCAGAGGAGGCTAATAACCTAAAACACAGCTCTATTTAGGAAACAAATATTACATTAACTCTAGGGTGTAATCTCGGGTGAGCAAAAATAGGAAACAAAATATTTTGATTTTGATTCTATGATCATTTATGATTTCTTTCCAGTATTTTAGAGGATGGTGTGACTCCTTTCTTTTCTTCCATAGCTGGGACCATGAGACACCAATTGTTTTCTTTGAAATGAGGCAATAAAAATGTGGTCTGCAGCTCTCCAATCGAGCAAGAGAAACATGAAAACCAGTAGGAAATTTTCAAAGAAAAAGGAAAGAAATCAGTTGGGTAAGGGTGCATGTTGCAAAGTCTTATTTTTCTTATTTGGTACGGTAGAAATCCCATCATTTATGATGATCCAGCCCCTCTCTCCAGCTTTCAATATCCTTCTTCAATTAAATCCCTCATTTTAGCACCTTTCAATTCAGTCCTTGGTCCAAAAAAAAAAATTCCTTTGAATTAGGCCTGCGAACTGGGGCTAAACCCTTTTCGCGACAGGATTCTCTACTTTCTCATTAGTTATTCAAATGGGAATAGCTTGAGCTTATGATATTGAAATTAAGCGATTCAAAAGCCCAATTTCATCTACACGTCCAGGACTACAACTTTTGATGAAGGATTCAAAGTGAGATAAAATTGTTTTAGAGAACATAATCTGGAAGTAATCTGATCAGTCAAAAAGGGTCTCCTGATATAATTCAGAAACTGACAATGTTGAGCATCCTGATATGACTGAGAGTATGACCTAAGAACAAATCAATAAAATTTGTGACAGAAATAGTCTTTAGTGCAAAACTCGGGTCAGGATCCTTCTCGCGGCAGAATTCGCTACTTTCACATTAGATATTTAAACGGGAATATTATGAGTTTTGATATCAAAATCAAGCGATTCAAAAGTCCCAAATTCATCTACCCTTGTAGAGCTACAACTTTCATGAAGGATAAAAAATGAGATTAATTTGTTTTGTAGAATAGAATTGCAACCAAACTCGGTTGGAAACCTTCTCGCTACAGGATTCTATGCTTTCATGCTAGATTTCAAACAGAAATATCTTGAGCTTATGATATCAAAATCAAGCAATTTAAAAGCCCAAATTCATCTACATGTCCCGAACTACAACTTTGATGAAGGATTCGAAGTGAGATAAAATTGTTTTAGATAACAGAATCTGGTTGGTCAATAAGGTTTTCTTGATATAACGATGCCAAGCATCCAAAACTGACAAAGAGTCTGCCCCAAGAACAGTGATCCCTAGTACCCAATAAAGGTGTAGGTCAAATTCTCAACATGTCATGAGTGACAGAATATAGCAAATGATCAGAGATCGTACAAAACCAAGTCAAAATCAAAGCCTAAGTTGGAACAAAAAATAACGACAACAACTGTAACAACCCTAATTTTTCTATTAGTTTATTCGTTAATCTCCCCCCTATAAAGGGTAGATGAAGCAATATTTTTTTTTCGTTAGAAATTTCGGCAGTCTCCTCTATACCAGGAGATCCCAAGTTATCGACAATGTACCTGCACACATTTTGAATCACATCTCATCCACAATCACATCCATGTTTAGTACAATTAACTACATAACTCATTCTAGATTATGCTCAGGACCATATTCATTCCCAAACTCCATCTTACATCACATACACAAGTTAATAATTAAAAGAGCCAATTTCAACACGAAATTTCATATAAATATATATATACACAACATAGTTTAATATTCTAACATAGTTTAATATTCTAACATAGTCTAGTACATTCTAATATCCCAAGCATAGGTTGATACATTTAATATTTCAAAAACAAAATATTACGAATAGAGTATTCCATATAGGTTACATGTTTACTGCATGACAAAATTACACCACAAATCCCTAAGTTCCTAACTTATACGGAAAGGGATCAAAGAACTTTAAATCTATTCCTGACGTGAATGGGAGGGACCTGCAAAAATATAAATTTTCCATATAATTAAAAACAAATGATTAAAATACAAGCAATTTACAAAATAAAATTAAACAACATATATATCTACTTAAATCATATGAGATTCTAAATACAACCACAAACCCCTTTTTATGGTTATATAAGAATTCTTTATTCTTCTTCTCTTTTTTTTTTTTTCCTGTTAACTACTTCCCCCCCTCATCAGAAAGACTATTGCTGACACCAATGACCTCCATTAGTGTCTTTACTTGCCCGTCCTGGAACAACTAATTAGTTTCATGAAAATGCCGACACAAATGTAAACGTTTGTGTCATTAACTATTTTTAAAATTAAAATAGTTAATCATTGTTTCATATTACCTTGGGAGGTTCTCAGGTATGCCGATGTCAAAATTCTTGACATCATTCGCTTTCACCTCGGAAAACTAACCAAGTTTATAAATTTTGCCGATATTAACATCACGTGCCAATATCATTAACTATTCTGAAACCGAATAGTTAATCAATTTTATAAATTTTGCCGATATCGACATCACGTGCCGATATCATTAACTATTCTGAAACCGAATAGTTAATCAAGTTTATATATTTTGCAAATATCGACATCTTGTTTCGATATCATTAACTATTCTGAAACCGAATAGTTAATCAATTTTATAAATTTTGCCGATATCGACATCACGTGCCGATATCATTAACTATTCTGAAACCGAATAGTTAATCAAGTTTATACATTTTGCCGATATCGACATCACATTCCGATATCATTAACTATTCTGAAACAGAATAGTTAATCAAGTTTATAATTTTTGCCGATATCGACGTCACGTGCCAATATCATTAACTATTCTGAAACCGAATAGTTAATCAAGTTTATATTTTTCCTCTCACGTACCAGTAATGCCGATGTTATCTAGCTTGGTTAACATCATTAGCCTCCCATATCAGGGACAAACAAATCAAATCCAAGAAACAATCATTACCAAAATTCCTTGTTACGATCTATTTCCTCCAAAAGAACCCATAAATTAAATCTAGTTCTTCGTTCCATTTTATTTTTCATCATTTAACCTTTCCTTTCCCTTTTTTTTCCTCATCAATAAGCACCAAATTTTTATAGTTCAAAAGTTAGTTAAAATAATTATTAACTAGAGGAGATATAGGTACCAAGTACCTACCTGTTGTGGACGCTCGACTTGCGTTCCCCTGTAGTTGTTGTACTCCTCCTGCGGTTCCTCCTGAAACCACAAACACCCATCATTATTCCATATTAATCCACATATCACACGCAACATCAACATTGAAAATAATATTCATTTCTCTTTTACCAAATCTTTTCTATCTCATCACTTACATTCCTCATTATTATCCTTTAACTTTTCAGCTCATTAGTAGTCCAAGTGGACATGATAAATTCAATTTTTTATTACAGTTTATTCTTTTTGAAGATCAAGACACACTTTATGAAAGGCAAGAAAACAAATTCTACCCTTGATATGGCTAAATTTCGCCGTTCTATCAACTTGGCCGAATTTGCCAACAGGGGTGGCAGCTCGACCTCTCCTCAGTTTTTTATTTGTATCTGGAGTTCTAGGACTCCAAATTAGGCGAGGTCAGATTCGTTGGAAAGCTAACACTCCTAGCTATACTTCTATGAGGGGACCCTCCCTGAATTTTATAGTTTTCAGGTCCAAAATCCCCCCAGGAAACAAGGCAACGAACCTGCCCTGTTTTGCTAATGGAGAAGGTATCTCCAATTCATCTTAAATCCCTACTTCCTCATCAGTCACAGCCATGCCTTCCCTTTATTCATGGCATTCCCGTCTCCTTTTATGTCCTCTTAAGGTCACTGGTGACACGACCAAAAGCTTGATGTCTTCTCCCAAGTGCAGGAGTGTCGAAGTAATAAATAACCCGGCAAGACCGGGGTCGAACCACAGAGAGGTTAATTGTATAAATTATAAATACAAAGACAACAATAATAACAATAATAATAACAATAATAGTAATAATAATAATAATAATAATAAAGAGAGCTTTGAGATGTAAAGTTGATGTAAGGATTAAACAACGATAAAAACAAATGTCAAGGTTAGAGGATCCACTAATGGTACTTCAAACAAGTATAATATAAACTCTTATTACTCAATTGGAAACCACACATAAAGGAGGTTCCAATCAGATTATAAATTGTTAACATGATTACATTAGTCATCTTATTCGAATAAAGCTAATACTTGTAAATGTTGGCAGGCATTCATGATTATAACTTATGTTAACAACAAATCAAGTTCCTTTCATAGCTCAGGTGTCGGTTATACCATACAGTATGGGCTATGAAATTACCAAGTATTTGTTGTACCAAGTGTTATACAACATAAATCTAGATTAACCATTTAACAAGCAAAGTATTAAAAGTGAATAAGATAACAAATATAAAACATGGTAGTATCCAACGTTAAGGTCCATGTTAAGTTTATATTATACTTATTCTTACACCATTAGTGTACCCTTTTCACCTTGACATAATTAACTTAGCTAAACATAATGAAAGAAAGAAACATAAATGAACAAGGTAAGAACATAAATGAGAAAGAAGTTAACTAAGTAAAGGAAAGGAAATTAAGTGCATAAACTTGATATTAATGAAAGCAAGACATAAGCAATACAAAGAGAGAAAGCAAGAGCATGATCTTGATCTGAACACCAAGATGCCTCAATACATGGTAAGTGCCTCCTTTTATAGGCCAAAATTTGGAACTATTGATTTGTTGACTAATTGATGAGTGGGTGGCCATATCTTGACTAGATAACAATCCTTATCTTCTTGTCTGATCAAGACGTCATTGCTAACATCATAATTTGCCCAGAATCCTCAATAATGTTCTAGGAAATTATCTCAGCTTTCCAACAAAAAAAAGATGAGGTCATTTGGACTTCTAGAACTCAAGATATGGGCTGAACACTAAATAGTGTTTGGGCTGCAGGACAGCTTCGGACTTCTTCGTTGTTCCTTCCATTTGGACTTCAAAACGACCTTTTCAAATCTTGGGCTCCTCATGAAAGTTGTAGGCCTTTGTCTTACCTTTCCATCCATATAAAGTGGACCTAAATCCGAAATCTAGAGCTCCAGATATGATCCAATTACCGAGCAATGTTCCGGTTTGGACTACACCGACATCTCTTTTCTAAGTTTGGCCATCTCTTTGTCCTTTAACTTTCAATGCTTAAACTCATCAATCAATCCTTTTATTTATGTGATAGTCCTGCATTTAAAATGAGCATTTACCATAAATTAAGGTATCTTATAATATCAAACTTGTTATTATAAAACATGATTTAGTTAAGGAGTTATTGATACTTCAAGTGCAAAATGATGATATAAAACCTTGATAAACATGCACTTTTAAGTACTAATCACACCCCCCAACCAGCTTATTACTAGTCCCTAGTAATCTAAAGCGTTAAAATAGAGAAACAATTTGCAAGTTCCACAAAGCAAGGCATTCATCATTCAACTTCCATTAATCTATCCAGATAAACAAACTCTCATTAAATTTATATTCCTGCTTCATACTTCGTAAACAAGATATTAATAAACCTTCTTTTTGTGTGCTCAATGAAAACATAGATGATGGGGCTTTTGTTGGAAGAAAACAATATTATGTTCAAATGTTTAAGGTGAACTTCCTTGGTTTGGGATTTTTTTTTTCTTTTTTTTTTTTTTTTTTTTTTTTTTATTTATATACACATACAACTTAAAACACAATGTATCTTTAACCCATGTAACGAGTTTTAGGCTAATGACTCCCAGACCAGTTGGTCTTAGGGCATTAGGTGTTGAGACACCCCTACGAGCTTAACAACTCGGGTTGCAGATACTGATACGTAGATAGTGCAATGTTTGATTCCCTTAAGCTTTTCTCCTTAACCCATGTAACAAGCTTTGGGCCAATAGCTCCCAAGTCAGTTGACTTTAGGGTATTAAGTGTTAAAACACCCCTTCGGGCTTAATTGCTTAGGTTAGGGAGGCTACGAAACCAAACTTATCCACGTTTTATTATCATCAATACTATCTTTTTTTTTTTCTTTGCAAATTATATACTATCCTTTTCCCTTAGTTGTTACCTTCAACAAAAGAACATAATTAATGTAATAATCCAATGTGCAACCCACAATCATATGTTAAAGTGTGTGTGTGAAAATGAAGGTTTAATAATACTTGTTAAATGAGTATAGGAGCAAAATCAAGTGATAACAATGTGAGAGTTTGTAAACCTGAATATTTCAAGAAGTATTATGATAGACCTTGGTAATGAAACTTACTAAGATGCGTCTCTAGAGTCAATAAAATTGATTCCATACTCTGCCATCCTAATAACAATTTTGTCAAATGGTTTTAATAATAGCAAAAACAGTTAGCAAGTTAGTATTTTTTTTTTTTTTAAACTACTACCCTCTCCCCCCAACCAAAACGAGACATTGTCCTCAATGTTCGAAGGTAGAAAGATAGAGTATAGAAGACATCACCTGAAACAGCGAACAATGACAAACCTGAAACACACTTAAACAAACATAAGAAGTAACAAAACAAAATAATATGCTATTAATAAAACCAAAAGACACAAGGTTTCACAGATGAAGGCTCAAATCTAATCTAAGCTTTTTACGGCTTTCCTTAGTTGACCAATCTAGGCGACTCATGCAGGGATCAATGATAGGGATGAAAGATTGTAGTTGGTCAATCAATTGTTCAGCAGTAGCAGCAGAGATTATGATTTGTCGTGCCGAAGATGTTAGAAATTCCTGTTCCACAGCTTGATCAAGGAAAGACAGCAACTTATCATAAAAACCATTAACGTTTAACAAACCTATAGGTTTATGGTGAATGTGCAGTTGGGCCCAAGATGAAATATGAAAGATCTCTTCCAATGTGCCCAGACCACCTGGTAAGGCAATGAAGGCATCAGCATGGTTAAACATGGTATTCAGTCGGTCAGACATTGTTGGGACCTGTAGTTCCTCTCCAATTGTTTTTCCAATGATGTCCCCAGTTGCTAAAGCTTTGGGGACAACCCCCAAAACTTGACTGCCTCCTAAAAATGCAGCCATTGACACACCTCCCATTAACCCAAGGCTACCTCCCCCATACACTAAATGAATCTTTCTCTCAGCTAGTACCCGACCAAGATGATTTGCTGATTCTAAAAACTCTTTTTCTTTCCCAGGACTGGATCCACCGAAAACACAAATATTTTTTATGTGATGACTTGAGGAACCTGCCATTTCTACACACTTCTATATTTGATGAATGTATGGGATGAGTAGAAATGAAGGGAAGGAAGAGAAGAATTTATAGATGAAAATTGAAAATGCAATCATACCACCTATATGTAGGCCAGCTGTAGTCTCACAAACTCTCTCTCTCTCTCTCTCTTTATTAATTATTTATTTTGAAAAGGCATGTGTATGTACAGGTAGTTGTGATTGTGGCTCACATCTTCCCTTGGTTTTACGTCTAAGAACGGCTTAAACGCCCTCTATGGGTCGGGGATAGGCTTCTCATCCAGTTTTCTTAAAAACTGGCAAACAGGGTCTTTTTTAGTCAGATTCCCAAGACTAAGTCGATCATGTTCTTTATGGAATTGTGGCCATAAATCATGAATTACACGATGCACATCTCCACTAGGATGCGTCTCAAGGGTCAACAAAAGATTATCTAAAGACCCCTTACTCAGGCCATCCTTAATGAATTGTATCTTATCTTCACGGTTTACAGATACCATTCCTAAAGAACGACATGTTGTATTACAAGTCCATCTGGCACATCGATGACAGACTTTCAGTCGTTTTGCACGACGTTTCTTTGCAAAAGTGCTTTTACCTGTTCCAGGCATGTGTGAAATGAAAGAATTGGAGGACTCACCTGATAATCGGACCTTTGCTTCAATTAGCCAGCGAATATCTTCAGGAATTCCATGATTCATTAACAACCGTAATCTTTCACACCTAGCACGGTAAATTTTTGTAATCACATTCTGAGGCAGAGCGGGAAAATACCTTTTCAACTTTTCAAGAGTGCTGTCCATTTTTAAAAGAGAATTAGAGAAGAGATTCAAAGAAGGGAGAAAGAGTTTAGAATTGTACAAATATATACAGATATCAGTTATTTGGGAAACTGAAAGAACCGACTTAAGTCACGGAGTACCGTTATCCGCCATTTGACCGGGGTGAGAGACTAGCAAAACAAAAGTCACACTAAAGAGCAACAAAAACAAATGTGAGAAAAACAAAATAATCAACCGTTATCAATAAGATTATTCAAACCAATGGATTCATTTTCACTAGGAAACTCATCAAAGTAAGCTTTTAAACGATGTTCATTTACCTTCAAAACATTGTCATTCTTTGGATTCTCAATATCAAGGGCCCCATAAGGATACACATGTTTCAAAATAAATGGACCGCTCCATCTTGATCTTAGTTTTTTAGGAAATAAATGGAGTTGAGAATTATAAAGCAAAAATTTTTGACCAGTATCAACTTTTTGACAATTTTCACAAGTTTTGCAGAATGCATGTGTGTCCTTGAACATGGTGGGCCAATAAAATCCATTTTGTAAGATTTTTGCAGTCGTCTCTCTTGATGAGAATTGACTCCCACATGCTTCAGAATGACAAAGTTTAATGACATTACTTACCTCATTGTCGGGAATGCATTTTTGAAATATTTGATCTGGACAATTTTTGAATAAGTAAGGGTCATCTAAGTAAAAGTTCTTCACTTCATTCAAAAACTTTCCTTTGTCTTCGGTACTCCAGTGAGCTAGCAAATCTTGCAAGAAAATTGATATTTTTAGCAAACCAAGACATTGAACTGAGAGAAAGTAAAGATTCTTCAGGAAAGTAATCATCGATTGGTGGGATGTCAAATGTCAAATCTGTTGTCACTTTTGACACAAGATCAACATCAATATTTTTGGTGCCTTTTTCATCCGTGATTTCTTCCTGAGAATAAATCATTTGCAAATCTTCAGATTCATCCAACTCAATTTTACTCAAAGTAGATTCAAGTTGATCATGAATTAATTCTTCAATAAGATCTACTTCTTGTAAATCATTATCATCTCCAGGTTGCTTGCAAATGTTGAAAATATTCATCTCCAATGTCATGTTTCCAAAAGATAACTTCATGAGTCCATTCCTACAATTAATCAATGCATTAGAAGTTGCAAGAAACGGACGTCCTAAAATAATAGGAAATGAATTACATGCTTCAACAGGTTGCGTGTCCAAGACAATAAAATCCACAGGATAAATGAATTTATCGACTTGTACTAACACATCTTCGATTATTCCTCTAGGTACTTTTACAGATCTATCAGCGAGTAAAAGAGTTACAGAGGTTGGTTTTAACTCACCTAGATTGAGACTCTGAAAAACTGAATATGGAAGTAAATTCACACTAGCTCCAAGATCAAGTAAGGCTCTTTCAATTTTATGTTCTCCAATAAAGCAAGAAATTGTAGGACAACCAGGGTCTTTATATTTCAAAGCATATTGTTCTGAAGAATGGCACTTACTTGTTCGGCTAAAAAGGCTTTCTTTTTCACATTCAGTTTTCTCTTCACAGTGCACAGATCTTTCAAAAATTTAGCATAGGAAGGAACCTGTTTAATAGCATCCAACAAAGGTATATTGATCCTTACCTGTTTGAAAATTTCAAAGATTTCAGAGTTGTGATTGACTTTCCTTTGTTTGGTCATGGCATGAGGAAATGGAAGTGCTGGCGGGGAATCAGCCTTTTCTTTGCAATGTTCAGGTTTAACCCCTTCCTTACCCTCAGAGATAGACTCATCATCTTTCTCACAAGGTTCAAGAATGGGTTTTTCAATAACCTTACCACTACGAAGAGTGATGACTGATTTGACTTGATCCATGTGTTGGCTTCCAGAACCACTTGCATTTGCATTGTATTGCCCCTTTGGATTTTGCTGTGGTTGAGAAGGAAACTTACCTTTCTCTTGGAAACTGAGAGCAGATGTTAATTTTGCAAGAGCATCTTTAAAATCGGTCATGCTTTGAGCAAGTTGAGTGTTGATTGTCTCCTGCTTTTCAATGAATGCATGCAATGTGTCCTCAAGATTTCTTCTAGGAGGTGGAGCATAAGGAGGTGCATATCCATGAGAATTTTGGAAATTATGGTGTGCTTGAAACGGTGGATGTGAAGTTTGTGCATTGTTGCTATCACTCTTCCAACTGAAATTTGGGTGATTTCTCCAACCAGGATTGTATGTTTGCGAGTATGGGTTATGGTTGGGCCTTTGGAAACTGTTTAAAGCATGGGCTTGTTCATGGAGGCATTCCTTAAAAGAAGGCAAAGTTGGACAATCATTTGTTGAATGTTCATTGGTTTCACAGATTTGACACACAATGTCTTGAACATATTTTAATTTACCACTCCTTTTCAATTCAAGTGCTTCGACTTTTCTAGCTAAAGATGCAAACTTGGCTTGGAGGTCATGATCTTCCCTAAGGTTGTGCATACCTCCACTAGATGTATGAGGTTGTGTTTTACTTGGTGCCTCATAAGTACCTGTGGTATCCCAATTTTGAGCATTTTCGGCTAGCAAGTCTAGGTACTCCATTGCTTCATTAGGGTCTTTATCTTCAAAGGTTCCATTGCACATCAATTCAACCATTTGCCTATCTCTAGGTGTTAAACCTTCATAAAAATGTGAAACCAATCTCCATGTTTCAAAACCATGATGAGGGCAAGTATTAAGCAAATCTCGATACCTATCCCAACATTGGTAAAATGTTTCTCCTGGTTTTTGAGTGAAAGTGATGATTTGTCTTTTGAAAGAGTTTGTTCTGTGAGATGGAAAAAACTTCTTTAAAAATTGTTGTTGCATTTCATCCCAAGCATGAATAGATCCTGGTCTCAAATTTTGTAGCCATGTTTTAGCTTTATCTTTTAATGAAAAAGGAAAAAGCTTTAATCGAATGGTGTTCATGCTACAATTTGAGTTATTATAGGTATTACAGACCTCCTCAAATTCCCTTAAATGCAAGTATGGATTTTCTAAGTCTAAGCCATGAAAAGATGGTAAAAGTTGAATAATGCCTGGCTTAAAATTAAAATGAGATGCATCAGGAGGGAAAACTATGCATGAGGGTGCACTTGTTCTTGTAGGATTCATGTGATCTCTAAGTGTTCTCATACGGTTATTCTCATTATTCTCATTATGAAGTGATTGATTATCTTCTTCGGCCATATTTTCTGAAAATGATGAAGATACCCTACAAAGTCTACCACTTAATGTACGAGACCAAACTCTCATGCACGTGTAAGAAGAGAATAAAAGCAAGAAAAGAAAAGAGAAGAAAAAGAAACAAAACAAAACAAAGGAAACAAAAATAGATAAAATGAAAAGTGAAAAGAGAAAATAAATTAAATATTATAATTTATACAAGAATTTACCTCCCCGGCAACGGCGCCAAAAACTTGACACGACCAAAAGCTTGATGTCTTCTCCCAAGTGCAGGAGTGTCGAAGTAATAAATAACCCGGCAAGACCGGGGTCGAACCACAGAGAGGTTAATTGTATAAATTATAAATACAAAGACAACAATAATAACAATAATAATAATAATAATAATAATAATAATAATAAAGAGAGCTTTGAGATGTAAAGTTGATGTAAGGATTAAACAACGATAAAAACAAATGTCAAGGTTAGAGGATCCACTAATGGTACTTCAAACAAGTATAATATAAACTCTTATTACTCAATTGGAAACCACACATAAAGGAGGTTCCAATCAGATTATAAATTGTTAACATGATTACATTAGTCATCTTATTCGAATAAAGCTAATACTTGTAAATGTTGGCAGGCATTCATGATTATAACTTATGTTAACAACAAATCAAGTTCCTTTCATAGCTCAGGTGTCGGTTATACCATACAGTATGGGCTATGAAAGTACCAAGTATTTGTTGTACCAAGTGTTATACAATATAAATCTAGATTAACCATTTAACAAGCAAAGTATTAAAAGTGAATAAGATAACAAATATAAAACATGTTAGTATCCAACGTTAAGGTCCATGTTAAGTTTATATTATACTTATTCTTACACCATTAGTGTACCCTTTTCACCTTGACATAATTAACTTAGCTAAACATAATGAAAGAAAGAAACATAAATGAACAAGGTAAGAACATAAATGAGAAAGAAGTTAACTAAGTAAAGGAAAGGAAATTAAGTGCATAAACTTGATATTAATGAAAGCAAGACATAAGCAATACAAAGAGAGAAAGCAAGAGCATGATCTTGATCTGAACACCAAGATGCCTCAATACATGGTAAGTGCCTCCTTTTATAGGCCAAAATTTGGAACTATTGATTTGTTGACTAATTGATGAGTGGGTGGCCATATCTTGACTAGATAACAATCCTTATCTTCTTGTCTGATCAAGACGTCATTGCTAACATCATAATTTGCCCAGAATCCTCAATAATGTTCTAGGAAATTATCTCAGCTTTCCAACAAAAAAAAGATGAGGTCATTTGGACTTCTAGAACTCAAGATATGGGCTGAACACTAAATAGTGTTTGGGCTGCAGGACAGCTTCGGACTTCTTCGTTGTTCCTTCCATTTGGACTTCAAAACGACCTTTTCAAATCTTGGGCTCCTCATGAAAGTTGTAGGCCTTTGTCTTACCTTTCCATCCATATAAAGTGGACCTAAATCCGAAATCTAGAGCTCCAGATATGATCCAATTACCGAGCAATGTTCCGGTTTGGACTACACCGACATCTCTTTTCTAAGTTTGGCCATCTCTTTGTCCTTTAACTTTCAATGCTTAAACTCATCAATCAATCCTTTTATTTATGTGATAGTCCTGCATTTAAAATGAGCATTTACCATAAATTAAGGTATCTTATAATATCAAACTTGTTATTATAAAACATGATTTAGTTAAGGAGTTATTGATACTTCAAGTGCAAAATGATGATATAAAACCTTGATAAACATGCACTTTTAAGTACTAATCAACTGGTACCAAATTAATTAATTAAGCACATCATAAGTTCTCATTCCCTCTCTGCTATATCCAGCAGAGAATGTGGCCAAGGGAACCAAGAGTTCCCTTCCTCTCTTTTATGCACTCATTTCTTCTTCTTCTTTAAGGCACATAGATTAATCTAATCCATTTAACCTCACTCATTTCTGCATTTTCCCAACATTTTATGTTAAAGAAACCTAATTCCCAATTCAAGAAAGGCATAAACTTCTAATCAAATTGAAGTTGATTTCATAGAAATTGGAATTAGAACTCCTTACTTGGATAGAAATCTAAACTTTACTTCACAAATTTTAGAAGAATCTTAGCCTTCTTCTCCTTGTATGTTGTCAGCCACTCTCCCCCCTCTTTTCTTCACCAATTCTTCACTTTTCTTCTTGTTAATTCTTCCACCCGATTGTGTTCCTCCACTTAATAATTCCAAGGCTTATTTGGGTTTACTAATTTTAGGTGTTTACTCCAAGTTTTGATGAAAGAAAAATCTGAAATTCTCCCCCTCCTTATTCTTATTATCAGCCGGCCATGGATGAGAGAAGGGATGGGTATTTATAGTCCCATCTCTTCTTAATTCCATTTTGGCCCATCTTTCACCCTTTTTTTTTCAGTATTATTTTTTATTATTATTTTTTCTTTATTTTATATTATAACAACATTTCGAATTATTATAAACCTCCCCCTCTTTGTATACTTTATTCTCGGGCTTCACAGCAACATAATTATTTTTTTAGAAAAAATGCAAATTCTGATGGATTTATATAAAGACTCCTTATCAACCTAAGAAACCTGACGCTTTTGGCAACAAAGGAGGAGGATAAAAAGAGTAGAAAACAGCTCAAATAGGGTTCGAAAAAATATTTCTTTCTCCTCCACTTTTGTCAATTTTCCAGCAAAAATGAGCCACACTCCTGCACTTGGTTCAAAAGGGGTACACACCATCTTCAGCATGTGGGGTCCAAAAATGAGTATCAACACATGTTAAAATAAACAAGTATGGATCATACAAGAGGTTGTGGTGTGTTGAAACATGAACATTTAAACAAATTTATGTATGCATGCTCGTATGAAGTTAACTTTGAATATATAAAATCTTAAGAAATATCTTGTGTTGCATACAAAGGAAAGGACGTTAGAAAAAAGGAAGAAATGCATGAAAATAAATTTTTATATGTTGGACATGCAAACTAGAATTCTAGACAATGTTATTAGTTAACTTGTGACAATAAATTTTTTAACAGACACATTAGTTCATGTATATAAATTTTTTATTTTCACTCTTTATTGACACTAAACATTTAACTAATATACATCCACTTTATCGTGTGAAATAAAAGAATATACTTATTTGAATAAAAATAAAGTTCAAACACCTAATTTTAAAGATCAATAAGTTCAAACACTTAAAATCATATTGTTCCTTTGATTATCTCGAGAGTAGACTAATAAAATAAAAAGGGGCGCAATATTAGGGTCATTCCAAGGAGGCATTCATGTCATTTCCCCTGCATTAAAGCGATTTTCATTTCATGTCACCATGTGTAAATGTTCCATACATCATGATCCACGCTTACAAGTTTACTAGAATATTCCCTATGCTTTGTTATGGGTTTGATCAATTGTTTTTTAAAATATAAAAAAATTATTAAAAGTATGAAGAATTTTTTAATAGTATTATTAAACCTGATAAAGTGGGTTAATTTTATCTATAACATTCGACTTGAAGAGATAATTACCAAAAACTTCATTGTGATTCAGGAGGAGCAACCATGATTGGATCTTTTATTGAGGGAGGTCACAAGATAGGCAAAGAAGGTGCGTGATTTTCCCTCCTTTTTGCACTTATGCAATTTAAAGTTCTTCTGGTGAATGCCATTACAATAAATGCCATGTTCAATGTAAATAAAGTCAAGTGTATTTACAAGATTAGCTTCGACTAACGGCATCCGGGATAGGATTGCCGGGAAATGAATTACAAGATTAGTTTCGGCTAATGGCATCCGTGATAGGATTGCTCGGAGATGAATCATAAGATTAGCTTAAGCTATTAGCATCCGTGATAGGATTGTCGGGAAATGTATTACAAGATTAGCTTTGGCTAATGATGTCCGCGTTGGGACGCTCGAGAACGATTAATAAGACTTGATTTGTAAAAGGTATTCGTGTTTGAATGATCTGGGTGAAATTGATAAATATAATTGCCTAAAATGAGTTTTAATTAGGTTTAAATGATTTTACAAGCAAATTATAAGTTGATTGTTAGAATTCTTATGGATTTGATAGAAAATTTATACTTCATTCATATACATTACATGATCATATATATTTATTTTATCAACATAATGGTATGCTTACTCGGTTGTTTGTGTAACAAGTCCATCAAATGGCCAGGGAGATCATTTGTTTAGGACTCTACTTTGTTAAGTTTATATAAATATTTAACTTAAGCATAATGAAATTAACGCGATTATGCAGCATGCTTTTGTGTAAACCTTGATATATATATATATATATATATATATATATATATAAAAAGTCTTAGTTCAGCATGTAGTACATTAGTTATCCTATAATTAACCCTTTTGAAATGTTTAAGAATACTTACTATGTTTTAAATTCTCTCTTTACATGTTAGCATCTCATTTTCTTTTAAATTTTATAATATGATTTGTGGTCTATGTTCATATTGAACTTATTTGTATGTTATATATATATATATATTATGTGGATTGTATGAGGTGTTGAATATTAGTAATTGAGATAAGGTTCGGAATTATAGGATTTTATGATGATGGGTAGATTGAGTAAACTAATAGTAGTCGATAACTTGTGATGTCATAAACACAAACAAAACTTTGCCAAAATTTTAGTAGAATTATTTACAAAAAAAAAAAATTTACCCTCAAATTGAGAGCATATGTTGGGATCTTTTAGCGTTGATCAAATCGTACAGTTGGGTCTATTACAGCTAGTATCAGAGCCTTGTTATATATTCTAGGAAGAATTCAAAAGATGTTGTTGATGTTTGTTAATTTATTGTAGGATGGTATGTACCTGCCAAGAGATTAGAATATATCTATGCTCTACAAGGAGGGAGAATAAAAATATAGACTTTTACAAGGGGCAAGAAGAGAGCCATTTGGAAGATATTGCTTCATATGCACCAGCAATATCGACTCAAGCAAGGCATGAAGAATTGATAGGGCCTCAAGTCAGACAGACACCAAGGCAAAATAGAGATGTCCGACCGATCGTGTCAGCCCCACAAGAACGAGCAGAGGAGCCCCCTTAGACTATACCTCTAGGGCCATCTGTTTCTTATGTTGATATGATGCTCTTGGCCTAGCTAGTCAAAGTAGTAGTGGAAAGTATGAATAATGCTGTCACTCTTATGCTAGCACCCCCACTTGCACCCATCATACAAATCGTTTCAGAAGCAGCTACAACTACTAATAATGTGGTACATATAGTTCAATTGGTGAAAAGTATGAGAGAAATGGGTTGTAAACCTTACTCAAGTGAACATGATGCTGAAGTGGCGGGAAGGTGGATTAGAACGGTAGAGAAATGATGATTCAAATTAAGATACCAAATGATCTATGATTAGATTGTGCTACATAATTATTATCAGATAGTGCTATGACTTGGTGGGAGATAGTTCAGTTGAAAATTCAATTGAAGGAGCTCTTTGATAAAGGGTTCATACAACCAGGCAACTCACCTTAGGGGGCACCTGTATTATTTATGAAGAAGAAAGATGGAATGTAAGGCTTTGCATAGATTACTGTTAGCTGATTAAAGTGATGGTAAATAATAGATATCCGCTTTCATAGATAAATGATTTATTCGATCAGTTGAAGAGTGCTAAAGTGTTCTCAAAGATTGATTTAAGATCAAGATACTACCAAATGCGAATCAAAGGGCAAGATATTACGAAAACTGCCTTCAGAACTTGCTATGGACACTTTGAGTTCTTAATGCTACCATTTGGATTAACTAATCCTCCGACACCTTTTATGGATTTAATGAACTAAGTATTCCAACCGTACCTTGATAAGTTTACTATCGTATTCACTAATGACATCTTAGTTTACTGTAAATCTCGTGCGGAGTATGAACATACAAACTCTAAGGAGCCGCTAGTTGTATGCCAAGTTGGATAAATGTGACTTCTAGTTAAAAGAAGTAACCATTTTAGGGCATGCAGTATCTTCATAAAGCATTTTTTTGGACCCTTAGAAGGTGGAGGGAGTTCTGAGATGGGAAAGGCCTACTACAATAACTGAAATCTATAGTTTTCTTAGATTGGCAAGGAAATATAGAAGGTTCATCGAAGGGTTTTCAACAATAGCAACTCCATTAACATGACTCACCAAGAAGAATATAAGATGGGAGTGGTCCAAGAAGTGCGATGAGAGCTTTCAAGAATTGAAAAGAAGGCTTACTACTGCTCCCATACTAACCCTTCTATCCAAAATAGAAGGTTTTGTAGTCTCTAGTGATGCCTCAAGAAAAGGATTCGATTGTGTCCTAATACAACATGGAAGAGTTGTTGCCTATGCATCGAGACAACTGAAGGCTCATGAAATCAACTAGCCAGTTCATGACTTAGAATTGGCGGTAATATGTTTTGCCTTACAAGTATGGAGGTAATACTTATACAGATCCCAGGTTCAAATTTTCACATACATCATAAGAGCCTTAAATATTTGATATCACAGAAGAAGTTGAACATGTGACAATAGAGATGGGTGGAATTAATTAAAGACTATGATTGTATTATAGATTATCATCCAGGAAAAGCGAATGTAGTTGCAGATGGTCTCAGCCGTAAAGACAAGGCAATTATGGGTGGACCAGCAACTTGGGATGAGAAAGCTATGATTCAGCTAGATAGATTGGGGGCAGTATTAAATGTGAGTCCAGAAGGATCCTTAATGGCTCAACTAAGGGTGAAGTTAAGATATCAAGAGCAAATATTAGAGGCAGAACAGCTTGATGATGAAGTGTCAAAAGTAATAATCAAACTGGAATCGGTGGGTGAAACTCTTTTTTGAATGGGAGATGATGGAATAGTGATGTTGGGGCGACGTATGTATGTGCTTAACAACAAAGTCCTTAAACAAAACTTACTACGAGAGGCCCACCAGTCTAAGTTCACTGTGCATCCAGGTAGTACTAAAATGTACCAGGATCTAAAATAGTACTACTGGTTGCCAAATATGAGAAAAGAAGAGGCTGCCGATGTGGAAAAATGTAGTATTTGCCAACAAGTAAAAGTAGAGCACCGAAAGTCGGTAGGGCTCTTACAACTATTACTAATCCCTGAGTGGAAGTGGGAGATGATCTTAATGGACTTTATGCTGGGACTACCTAGGAAGAGGAGGGGAAATGATACAATCTGGGTCATTATGGATCAACTAACTAAGTCTACTCTTTTTCTACTAGTAAAAATGATGGATATAGTTGACAAGTTGGCTAAGATTTATATGAATGAAGTTATGAGGCTTCATCGAGTCTAAGTATCAATTGTTTCAAACCAAGACCCAAGGTTTACTTCACATCTCTGACCAAGCATACAACGTGCCTTAGGAACAAATTTGAATATCAGTATTGCCTTTTATTTGTAGACTGATGGCCAATCTGAGAGAGTTATTCAGATCTTAGAGGGTTTACTAAGGGCATGTGCTTTGGAATTTAGTGGAAACTAGGCGGAGCACTTGTCGGTAGTAGAATTCATGCATAACAACAGTTATCAGACAACAATTAGAATGCCCTATTTGAAGCTCTTTATGGCAGCAAGTGTAGTACAACCTTGTGTTGGGAAGAAGTTGTGGACATAAAGTTGTATGGGGCAAAATTAGTACAAATCACTACTGAAAAAGTGAGAATCATTAAAGATTGCATAAAGGTGGCTTAGGATAGATAGAAGAAGTATGCAAATATTCAAAGAAGACCCTTTGAATTTTGTCTTGGAGATAAAGTATTTCTGAAGGTAGCTCCATGGAAGCATATGCCGAGATTCGGTATGAAGGGGAAGTTAGCTCCGAGGTTCATTTGACTTTTTGAAATCCTGAAACGTATCAGACCCGTAGCATATGAAATAAACTTGCCCTTACAATTGGCCAAGGTTCACAATGTATTCCATGTTTCTTTGCTGTGAAAAGCCGATGTAGACCTTTCAAGAGTGTTACATCAAGTGCCAGTGGAGGTGTAAGAAGACTTGACATTTGAGGTAAGATCGATAAAGATACTTGATTAGGGCAAGAAAGAACTTCGTAATAAGAAAGTTCCCTTCATCAAAGTCTTATGGCGAAGCTCACAAATCAAGGAAGAAACTGGGAGAGAGAACAAAAAATAAGACAAAAATCTCTCACCTTGTTTATAAACTTAGGTACATCACTCAAATTTGGAGATGAAACTTCTTATAAGGAGGGGAGAATGTAAACCCCAGTTGAAAAATAGGTAGAAAAGCAATCTAAATGCTTATAGAATAGATTTATCAGAACTACCAAATAAGCATTAAAACAAACCAAGTACGAAAAAAATACAAAAAAGTGAATAAAATATTACTGGGAGTGAGTTACCTGGAAATAAAATTATCAATATGTAACTAAATGAAATTTGAATTCATTTGGATAAAAAGTTTATATAGACAAATACCAAGATCTAGGAATTTTATCTTAGGAACAAGAAACTTAATCCATTATGTGAATTAGGGTAAATAATTTGAAATTTGGAAAGTTAGGGTTCTTGAATGAATTTGGGGGAAATAAAAATGTATTGTACATTTTCATCGGGAATAATATTAAAGAGTAAAGTGATTAAATTATTGTAGTTGAAGTAAAAAAAATTGATAATTAAATAGAGTTATTGGTCGGACAATGTTGAGTGTCTTTTAATCTTGTTTTATGCTACTTTGTTAATGCTTTATACTCCATAATGTGAATTAATGAATAATATAGGCAGTATACCTATTTTTGTTTTAATATCTCTTTACAACTTCTCAAATTTCATGGAGATGTCTGATGAAGAATATAGTTGATTGCTGGTCCTTATTAGATTTTGTATGTGATGAAGTTATGAGACGTTAATAATTCATTAGAGATGTTAAATTCGTGGCTAAAATCCATGAAATTCAATGGGACTATTACAAAAGGTGAGATATCATAGAAAGTAACATATATGTAATGAATGAATATGGATTCTCTATAACATTCAGCTTGAAGGGATCATGACCAAAAACTTCCTTGTGATTTAGGTGGAGTGACCAAGATTGGATCTTATGTTGGGGTAGGTCACGAGACAGACGAAGCAGGTGCGTGATTTTCCCTCCTCTTTGCACTTATGTAATTTAAAGTTCTTCTGGTGAATGCAATTACAATAAATGCCATGTTCAATGTAAATAAAAGTCTAGCGTATTTACAAGATTAGCTTCGGCTAATGGCATCCATGATAGGATTGCCAGGAGATGAAATACAAGATTAGTTTCGACTAATGGCATCCATGATAGGATTGCAAGGAGATGAATTACAACATTAGCTTCGGCTAATGATGCCCGTGTTGGGACGCTTGAGATTGATTGATAAGAATTGATTTGTAAGGGGTATTCGTGTTTGAATTACCTATGGGAAATTGATAAATTTAATTGCCTAAAAATGTCCAGGTTGGACTATGCAAAGTCACCCAGTTCATGCAAGTAAATAAGAGTATTCAAATTAAGGATATGCAAATGAGTTTTAATTGAGTTTAAATGATTTACAAGCAAATTATAAGTTGATTGTTAGAATTCCTATGAATTCGATAAAAAATTTATACTTAATTTGTATACATTACATGATCATATATATTTCTTTTATCAACATAATGGTATGCTTACTGGATTGTTTGTATAACAGGTCCATCAAATGTCAGGGAGATCATTAGTTTACGACTCTACTTTATTAAGCTTATGTAAATATTTAACTTAAGCATAATGGAATTAACGCGATTATGCAGGATGCTTTCGTGTAAACCTTGATGTATATATAAAATTCGAAGTTCAATATGTAGTACATTAGTTATCCTGTAATTAACCCTTTTGAAATGTTTTAAGAATACTTATTATGTTTTAAATTCTCTCTTTTACATATTCGTATTCCATTTTCTTATAAATTTTATAATATGATTTGTGGGCTATGTTCATATTGAACTTATTTGTAGGATATATATATATATATATATATATATATATATATATATATATATATATGTCTTGTGTGGATTGTATGAGGTATTGAATATTGATGATTGAAATAAGGTTTGGAATTATAGGACCTTGTGATGGTTGGTTGGTTGGGTAAATTGATAGTAGTCGATAACTTGGTATGTCCTAAATACAAACGAAACTTTGCCAGAATTTTGGTGGAATTCTTTATAAAAAAAATTTTACCCTCAAATTAAGAATATGTTAGGATATTTTCGCGTTGATCAAATCGTATAGTCAGGTTTGTTACATTGGGGGGAAAATAATTAATCTCCCTCCTTGCTTCTGGGCCAAACTAGTCATGGCCCAGCTGGCCAATCTCAACCCAATTCCTTATAGGTCGAGTCTCAACCTATGCTTCTATTAGGGCAGGTCTTGACCCATTTCTTTATGGGTCCGGTCTCTCCTAAGCCTCTTTTGTGGTTTGATCAAACCCAGTTTCTCATGGGTCTGGTCGCGACCTAGTTTCCTTTGGGTCAATCTTAACCCAATTCCTTTTGGGCCCTATCATAACCCAAATTTTCTTGGGGTCAGTCTGACCCAACTTTTTTAGGGCTAAGTTGTGGCCCAGATTCTTAATGGGGTCAGTCTGGACCTAGTTTCTCTTGGGTCCAGTCGTGACCTACTTGCCTTTAGGGGTTAGCCTTGATCCAATTCTTGAGGGACTTGGTCACAACCCAAATTCCTATTGGGACCGATCTTGACCCATTTTCCAATGGGTCAAGATCCAGCCCAACTCTTTTATGGGCCTCTATCGGTCGAAATTCCTTTATATATAATATAATATTGTATATATATAGAATATTATATTATGTAATATTATTTTAACAAAAAAAATCAAAAAATTGCAAATTGCAATTTTTTTTTTAAAAAAGTCCTTTCCAAAAATTGGTGATTTTTTTGCTTATTTTTTGCTTTTTTTTTTTATTAACAATGCTTTGTATTCTTATACCATAAAAATACAATTTTGGTGTTAAAACATCCGGCTTCTTTTTGAAATGTTGCAAAACAAAATTATAATACAAAAATAATCTTGTTTTCATGTATACGACCAAGTTCCTCAAAACTTATAAATTTTTTTAGCATATTTGTATATAAAAAAAAGTCTTAACATGCATTTTTGGCTTTAATAACCAATTTATTAAAGTCACGAAGACTTGATTTATTTATATATATATATCTTATTTAGGGAAAAATGACTTGTCATTCAACCTTTTTTTAAAAAAATAATAATTAAATGACGCTCAAATTCCGGCCACCTTTCTTACCCTAATATAAGAAATTAGGGTAAAGTATTTTTTAACCTAAAAACTCATATTTCAATCCATTTTAACCTAAATATACCTTGTAAACAACCTTAAAACATCTAGAAATCAATTAATCAACCTAGGAAACCTAAAAAGGTCCAAAAAACACAATAAAACCAGGTAAAAAAAATTCCTTCGACTTCAATATGATTTTTTGGGAAATATTGAGGTTCTAAACAACCAAAATCAAACTTCTCTCATCAAATGAAAGCCATTTCCACCAAGACCAATTATTTTTGTTGTTGGGATCGGTGCAAACAACAACTTTCTCTCTCTGCTTTCTCGAGGACGAGCAAGAGCTAAGTGTGGGAGTATTTGATGCAACCATATTATTTGATAGTTTTACTCACATTTAACTAGTATTTTGCCCATGTTTTATATATAAAATGCCTTAATTTTCTTTGTTTTATGTTTTGAAGGCACTTTTGGATGTAAGATTCAAAAAGAAGTAAATTAGAGATAATTGGCAGATTTGACCTCCGATCGATGTTTTGTGCAGAACTTGAGCTCTAGAGTTCGAAACAAAGTGATTCTAGTGGCATTAGAAAGCTAATATCCATATCTTTCTGTAAATATATGGCAAGAAAAATAAAAAAGAGAAATTACATGGTGATCATAGCCTTCAAAAACAAATCTTGCATTCTACCAATATTGATCTTTGGGTATTCCGACTTGAATATCTTGAACTAGAGAAGTTTATTTTATGCCAACTCAATTTGGTTGGATTCCTTACTCAAACACCTATCATCATACCAAATTGCAGTAGAAATCAAGCTCATATGAGTTTTCTAAGATTCCATATGAATTCTGCTAGTAGACATGTTTTGTGAAGAAACAAGTCCAAATTACTTCCCAAAGCATCCAAACCGACTTCTAAGTCTTAATTTCGGCAATTTGACTCTTATTATTCCAAAATCAAAGTTTAAGGATTTTATGCAAGACTATTTCTCCTTGTTTAGGAAAATAGTTATTGAACTACTTAAATATAAATTGTCTACTTAGGTAAGGACTATTTTGTAGAAAAAATATATTAGGGTTTCTATCAAATGAAAAGAAATAGAGAAAGGAAGAGGGGGTGACCAACCATGAGAGAAAAAATGCACCTTCCTCTTAAAAACCCGAAATCATACATTATTTTTCCTTTTTGATTAGTTGTTCAATAGACATGTAAGGCTAAACTCTTTTTCTTGGTTACAAGGACATAGAAACCTTCGGATTTCAAGAATTGTGAGATTTATTTTACATTTTCTTTTTAGTTTATATGATGAATGAATATGTTTGTTCTCCTATGCTTATTTCCTATGATTATATATTTTAATTGCTAGAGCGGACTCTAAGTTATTTTTGTGAATAATCTCTTGCTAGTTTTGCTATTAAAACTAGAGTTGTGGTATATAAAGCTAAGAAGCAACTGAGTTTAATAATTGTGGCGGATC
Source organism: Populus alba (assembly GCF_005239225.2). Taxonomy (NCBI): domain Eukaryota; kingdom Viridiplantae; phylum Streptophyta; class Magnoliopsida; order Malpighiales; family Salicaceae; genus Populus; species Populus alba. The sequence goes on along the minus strand of NC_133297.1, from coordinate 19,732,076 downwards.
TACGTTATTAATTTTAGGGAGAACATTCGATCAAACCAAACATGAACTGTGGACACTTATGTTGTCTAGATTAATCAACTTATCTAGTTCTTAAGGCTACCATTGAATTTTAATTACTAGTGCGGACACCGTGATTGTTTGATGGTTAGGGTTAGTTATACAACGAATTTGTTAACTAACCAATGTTAAGAAAAGATAAGGATTCAGAATATAAATTGATGTGCGAACACCGTGATTTCTGTAGGTGGATGTGTACTTGAAACCAAGGTTTGTTCTCTTGATAATTTTCTGATTTATTTAATTTAGCTTGATTGTTTAATTCTTCTATAGTCTAGATAGTCTCAAAATGCACCCCAATTGCATATCGTAAAATATAAAAATCTGAACTAAAAACTTCCTCGTGGGATTGATCCCTTGTTAAGGTAACTAATTTGTGCAACCACGACATCGTAACAAATTTTGGCGTCGTTGCCAGGAAAGTGATTTTAGTTCCTTTTTGTGCTGTGATTATTATTTATTTTGTTAAAAAAAAAAACGAAACAGATTTTTTTGATTGTGATGGTACTGTTCAAATGTGAATTTTTGGTGGAATTAGGTCTTAACCTTTTGCTTCCTTAAGGGAAACGATGTTCTTAACAAGACTAGTGGCTTTTAGCCACTAGCTCCACCTTATTGAGGCCAAATTCCATTGTTTTCTAGGGTTTTTAGGCAATTTTTGTATTCTAGCGTAGGATTTTCATTCAATTTGCACTACTTTAAATCATGTGTGTGGATGGTTTCTTTTGAGTTTTCTTGAAGATTTATACCTATAACCCATTCTACTAACCAGAGATAAGTGCAAGTAGATCTCAAAATAGAGAACACTTTACGCAGGTTACAAAAAGAAGCTCACGTCAACATTATGGTTGTTACATGACAATAGACACTCAAGGAGCTTGGTGCTCCTAACATGGAGAATCAACCATTGTGCATAAATATCGACAACAATGTCAACTTCGAGCTCAAGTTTGATGTTATACATTTACTGTCAACATTCAATGGACTTGCTGGAGAAGATCCTTATACTCATCTCAAAGAGTTCCATATGGTTTGTGTTGGCATGAAACTAAATGGAGTTGACGAAGAACAGGTTAAGTTGAAACGCTTTCCCTTTCTCTTTAAAAGGGGCAGCAAAGACATGGCTTTTCTTTGTTCTCTCAAGTTCCATTGGAACTTGGAATGGCATGAAGAAGACTTTTCTTGAAAAGTATTTCCTAGCCTCTCGAGTTGCCAACATAAGAAAAGAAATATGTGGGTTCAATAATCTTATGGGGAGACACTCTTTGAGTATTGAGAAATATTTGAGCAATTGTGCATTCAATGCCCTCATCTTTAAATACCCGATCAATTGCTCCATTTATTTGTTCTATATTCTTTATTAAATAAAATAAAATAAAATTGAATGAATATAAAAAATGAAAGATTTGAAAAAAGGATAAAAAATATCTTTATCTTATTAACATGCTCCTTTTTTTTTAGCATTTTATTACAATAATATTTTTTTACAACACCTCACCATAATCATAAAAGGAAGTTTAATGTTTTTTGAAAAAAAAACTTAAGTTTTGATAATTTGAACGCAAATGCATTAAAATATATATATATAAGAATGATACAAAAATTGTGTGTTTATTTAGGGAACATTTTGGCTAATTTATCAAATCAAGTCTAGCTCAGCAAGGCAATCTAGAGACCCTTATACCCGGTTCCTTTCCTGACTCGAGTTTCAAATTAAATCAGGTTAAAGCTGACATGATATGACTCGGTTGACATGGTAGGTCCAAACACAACTCGATCAAAACACAATTTGACTTCAAAAAATTCAAGACAACTTTGTTTAATTGTTTTGAAAAAAAACATTTAGAAGATGTTTTGAATCAACCGATGTTAACATAAATTACCTTGTCAAACTCACGATTCGGGTCATAGATCTAGTTAGGTTTAATAACTTTTTTTAATCTATTTTTTATTTAATTATGAGATACAAAAATAAAGATGCACATGAAAACAACCAAATAAAATTTAAGCAAAAAAAAAAAAGAAATACAAATCATGAAGGGTTGTACAAAAAGAGTGCTTCCTATATTATAAAAAAAATGTTATAATATCATTAAAAAACTAAAAAAGAATTAATGCTATTTGATAAAATAATATCCCAAATATATATTGAATTAATTAATTTTAATAAATTTTAAATGACATTTAAGACTTATTGTGTAGACCCATTACTTGACCGAGTTTCAAATTAAAAAAGGCTGAAGTTGATTTGATGTGACCCGTTTGATCTGGTTGACTCGGATTGACTTAAAACAAATCAAGAGAATGTTGTTTTTAACTTTTTTCTTAAATATAGAGACAACAATATTTTGGATCGACCCAGGACAACCCACCAAACCTATCACCTTGGTCATGAGCTCAATTAGATATAATAACTTTATTTTGTGAAATTTATTACTTATTTAATTACCACTACACCATTAAATAGTTTTACCAGCTGATTAATGTCGTCGGTGTAAGACATATGTCTGTCAGAATATTGATTGTCAGCAATTCCCATTTCTATCACTACTTTTGTCAGGAAAAAAACACTGGCAGTCTTACAAATGGACAAAGGGCGCCATAATCATAAAAGGAAGTTTAAATTTTAAAACAAACTAAAGTTTTGAATTTTTCACGCTAGAACTTTACTGACAGAGTTTTTCTGTCTATATTTTCGCTGATACATCACTGACGGGCAGTCTGTCGATGATTGTGGCATGTGTAGTAAATATTTTAGAACTCTCTATATAATACCGACGGATAAAGTTTGTCAGTATTGTCAACGGTAAATCACCAATGGAATAACGATGTCGGTGATTGTGGCATAGACAATAAAGTTTTTTCAACTCTCTATCTAATACCAATGGACATGTTCCATCTATAAAGCTGCCAGTATTTATTTAAAAATATTTTAAAAAAATTATTTAGAATAAATAATTTTTTAAAAAAATATTATATTGATTAATAGTAAAAAAAAACTAATTAAAATTGTATTAAACATTAAAAATATTAATTTAATGTTAAATAATATTCATCCAAATATTCACTACAAATTTAATGTATTTCAAAAACAAAATTAAACTAGAATAATGACAGAGCTGAAGGAGGAGGCTGGTTGTTCTGGGATTGTACGACCAAAAATGGGTTGCACATGTGTCGCACCCTCGCGGTGGAGGGCGGCGACCCTCGATTGATTTTGGTTTTTTTTTTTTTGTATAAAGGAGTCGCTACCTAGTATTATGGTCACTAGAAAACCTAATTGGTCTTTTAGAGATTCTAAGGCAAGGGACTGGTTGCATAAAGGGAAGGTATTAGCACCCCTAGTACGCCCTACCTAAAGTAAGCTGATTCGTGTTTGGTTTGCCTTATAGTTGCTATGGTGTTGGTGTTTTCCAATCCCATCAGTTTTCCTAGGTTTGATTTAAACTAAATTTATTAAGATAGAAATCCAAGGAGATTCCATGTGCTTTAAAAGCTCGTTTTTCCTTTCGTATTTCAAGAGTTTGCGGCTCATAAATCGCAAGGAGGAGGGACAAAAATTTAGAAATCTAAGGAAATTCAAGGCGCTTGAAAAGCCTATTTTTTCCTTCATGGCTCGTAAATTGTGGAGTAAAAAAAATTTAAATGTCCTCAATTATAATCAAGGCTTCTTTCAAGGATGTGTGATGACTTATTATTCCAAGAAAATTATTTTGGATATTTACCACTAAGGGTTTCTTTATCCAAATATTAATAGTGAATAATAACAAGTTATTCCTAATAATATTTTAAATATTCATCCCTTTGGGATTTTTTTATCCAAACATTAACGGTGAATAATAGATGAATTCCCCCCAAAATAAGATTTTTGTATTTTTTGGAACATTAGCCAATACCCTTTGTAGTTTTACTAACATGTTGTAAAATCCATAAATTCAAAAAAATAATTTTTGTTGTGTTTAAGAAATCCATGCGAAAACACATTTTTGAAACTTTAAATATTTTTTTTATATAAAAAAAAGTTCAAAACATGTTAGGGTATTGGCCATATGCAGCACACAAGAAAACATTTTTTATATTTTTGTCAAAACACAAACATCACAATTAGACGTAAACACCAAAATGTAAAGTAGCAAGCCATCATTCATATTATAAGAACTACAAGAAGCTTGAAACAATTCGTAACAAAAACCGTTCAAAGCGAAATCAACTTAAAATTATGTAACTAGAAAGGACTAAACCTGTATGCATGAGGGGGCTAAAGTTTTGAAACTGAAATTTTGAAATCAAACCCCTATGTTCGTGCCTCACAACCCCATTATTTCCTCACCTTAAAAACAAAACTGCCTTCTTCGTTTCACAACGCCAATAGAGAGAAACAAAACAGAAACTGGGAAAGCATGCTTTATTGCAAACAAAAAGACAAAGTCATGGCCAACTAACCTTTCCTCCAACAGGCGTAAGAAGATTAAAAAAAAAAGAGAGGAAAGAAATCAGATGGGTAAGGGTGCATACTGCAAAGTCTTATTTTCCTTATTTGGTGTGGTAAAAATCATGTCATTTATGATGATCCAGCCCCCCTCTCCAGCTTTCAATATCCTTCTTCAATTCAATCCCTCATTTTAGCACTTTTTGATTCAGTCCTTGGTAAAAAAAAATCCTTCAAATCAGTCCCGCGAACTTGGGCTAGATCCTTGCCTACGGTAGAATTCTCTACCTTAAGTTAGATATTCATACGGGAATATCTTGAGCTTCTGATATCGAAATCAAGCGATTCAAAAGCCCAAATTTATCTACGTGTCCAGGACTACAACTTTGATGAAGGAGTCAAAGTGAGATAAAATCGTTTTAGAGAATAGAATCTGACAGTAATCTAGTTGGTCAAAAAGGATATCTGGGTCTAATTCGGAAACTAACAATGCCGAGATTCCTGATATGATTGAGAGTATGATCTAAGAACAAATCAACAAAATTTGTGATGGAAATAGAGTTTTTAGTGCAAAACTCGAGTTAGGATCCTTCCCGTGGCAGAATTCTCTACCTTCACGTTAGATATTCAAATGAGAATATCTTGAGTTTCTGATATCAAAATCAAGTGATTCAAAAGCCCAAATTTATCTACACGTATAGGACTACAACTTTGATGAAGGAGTCAAAATGAGATAAATTCGTTTTAGAGAACAGAATCTAGCAGTAATCTAGTTGGTCAAAAAGGTTCTTGATCTGACAATACTGAGCATCCAAATCTGACTGAGAATCTGCCCTAAGAACAATGATCCCTAAGACCTAATAAAGGTATAGGTCAATTTTTTAACATATCATAAGTGACAGAATATAGCTAGGATTGTCAGATATTGTATGAAACCAAGTCAGACTCAAAGCCTAAGTTGGAAAAAAAAATTGTGACAGGAGCAGAACCCTTTTTTTTTTAGTGCAAATTCTGAGGGATTTATCTAACCTTAAAGACCAGATAAAGAAGGAACGAATTTAGCATTATGAAGACTCCTAATCAACCTAAGAAAACTTGATGACTTTCGTAGCAAAAGGGAAGGATAAAAATAGCAGAAAACAGCTCAAACAAGGTTTCGAAAAAAAATATTTCTTTCTCTCTTTTATCAATCTTCTAGCGAATATGAGCTAAATTCCTACACTCAGTTCAAAAGAGGTATACACCGTCTCCAACACGTAGGGTCCAAAATTGAGTAACAATAGATACCCCCTCTTTACAATGCTTACGAAGCAAAACTTGTCAAGTGCTTCGCGTAGTAAGTGTTGTAAAGATAAATTGTTTGATCATGCTAAAAACTCAGTGCTTTTCCTAAACAATGGCCTCCCTATCAGGTGACCTGCCTATCTTAAAATTTTCTAAGATTATGGACCCATCATTAAGTGACTTCCCCACCTTAAAATTCTTAGAAAAACTCCACGCTTTCCTAAAAAATGGTCTCAATATCGGGTGAGTGGCCTATCTTAAAATTCTTAGAAAACTCCACACTTTTCTAAGGAATGGTCTCATATTGGGTGGCCACCCATCTTAAGATTCTTATAAAACTCCACGCTTTTCTAAGAAACGGTCTTAATATCAGGTGACTGGCCCATCTTAAAATTCATAGAAAACCCCACACTTTTCTAAGAAACGGTTTTAATATCAGGTAACCAGTCCCTGCTAAAATTCTTAGAAAATTTCATGTTGTTCTAAGAAAATGGTCTCAATATCGGGTGACCTGCCCATCTTAAAATTCTTAGAAAACTCCACGCTTTCCTAAGGAATAATCTCAATATTGGGTGACCGGCCCATTTTAAAATTCTTAGAAAACTCCACACTTTTCTAAGAAACGGTTTCAATATCAGGTGACCGGCCCCTCTTAAAATTCTTAGAAAACTCCATGCTTTTCTAAGAAATGGTCTCAATAACAGGTAACCTGCCCATCTTAAAATTCTTAGAAAACTCCACGCTTTTCTAAGAAATAATTTTAATGTCAGGTGACCGGTCCCTGTTAAAATTCTTAGAAAATTCCATGCTTTTCTAAGAAAATGGTCTCAATATCGGGTGACCTGCCCAACTTTAAATTCTTAGAAAACACCATGCTTTTCTAAGGAATAATCTCAATATCAGGTGACCGGCCCATATAAAAATTCTCAAAAACCTCCATGCTTTTCTAAGAAACGGTTTCAATATCAGGTGACCGGCCCCTCTTAAAATTCTTTGAAAACTTCATGCTTTTCTAAGAAATGGTCTCATTAACGAGTGACATGCCCATCTTAAAATTCTTAGAAAACTCCATGCTTTTCTAAGAAATGGTTTCAATATCAGGTGACCGGCCCCTCTTAAAATTCTTTGAAAACCTCACAATTTTCTATATCTCAAACTTCAAAAGAAAACATATTACCTTGAGGAAATGAAACAGTGCTGGTTCACAATTCATATTCTTTTCCATAGCTCCGTTGACTTGAGATCCTGTCTCTTAGTGATTCTTAAAAACTTGGAACTAATTTGGCTTTCGTCCCACCTTTCCTGCCAAGTTAGTGTTATGACAATATAGCATGCATGTTTTTATTACCTATCTTGGAAACATAGGTCCCCCTTTCATTGTAGACTTCTTCAAGCTCTTGTTTCCATTTGTTTGTCTGACTTGTTCTCTTGAACCGGAATATGCTCCACACGCTATACTTTATATCCTCTTGGTGAAGAGATCTCTGGTTCCTTGTGAGGCTCTTTCTTGCTCCATTGAGTATTGTCTTTTATTATTATTGTAAAAGGAAAACTCAAAAGTTTTGGTTTTGTTCATGAAAACTGCAGCCTTCAATGCAATTAGCAATTCTCATAAAATTTTTTTTCCAGAAGTTTGGTATAAAAACATACCTTCATTTATTGTTCCTTTAATGTAGCGAAGAATTCTCTTAGCTACATTCAAGTGAGATTAGTCAAGTGTCTCCATATATCTTCAGATAAGTCCAACTCTGTAGAGTATATTTGGTCTGGTACATGTCAAGTACCTTAAGCTTCCTACTAAGCTTTTGAAGTAAGTTGGATCAACATTTCCAACTTTACTCTTCCTCAATTCTACTCCATTCTCAACTGGAGTTGATACCGGATTGCAGTTTTCCATCTTGAACCTTTCAAGAATATCTTTGGTGTAACCGCTTTGGGATACAAAAATCCCTTCTTCTTTCTGCGTTACCTATAAGCCAAGCAAATGTGCCATTAGACCAATGTCTGTCATCTCAAACTCTTGTACCATGCTTTTCTTGAAGTCTTCAAACATGGTAGGATTGTTGCCGGTGAATATTAAGTCATCAACATATAGGCACGCAAATAATATGTTGCCATCTGCTTCTTTCTTCACATATATTGTGTGTTCATATGGACATTTTTCAAATCCATTGTCTTGAAAATACCTGTCAATTCTGGTATTCCAAGCACGCGGAGCTTGCTTCAAACCATAGAGGGATTTCTTCAACTTGTATACTTTGCCTTCATTTTCAGCTTCAATGTATCCAAGTGGTTGTTCAACATAGATCTCTTCTTCTAGGAAGCCATTCAGAAATGCTAACTTCACATCGAGTTGATAGATCTTCCATCCATGTTGTGCAGCTAGTGAGATCATCAGTCTGATTGTCTCTAGCCGGGCTACTAGAGCAAATACTTCTCCATAGTCAATGCCTTCTCTTTGTTTGTAGCCTTTTGCCACTAATCTTACTTTGTATCTTTGTACTTCTCCTTTTGAATTCTTCTTTGTTTTATAGACCCATTTGACACCTATTGCTTTCTTATTTTCTGGTAGATTAGTCAGCTTCCAGGTATCATTCTTCTCAATGGCATGTATTTCTTCATCCATTGCTTTTATCCATTTCTCTTCTGTGATAGCTTCATTTAAGCTAAGTGGGTCACTATCTGCAAAGAAACAAAATAGAGTTGTATCTTCCATGGCTTGAGTGGCATCGTACAACTCTTCTAGATTTCTCATCCTTCTTGGTCCTTCTAATGATGATGCTGATGGTGGTGTTAATGATGATTCTAGTGTGTTTCTCCTGTTGAATACAGGGAATCTGTGTGCCGGACTTTTTGGCTCATCTGCTGGTAATATTACACCTTCTGCAAGTACTGTTGGTACTTCTACTTCGTCTTCTAGGATCAAATCAATACTGATCCATTTTACTTCTTCTTGATCATCATTCCACTACCAAGATTTATCTTCTTCAAAGATAACATCTTTACTCATGATCACCTTCTTTGTGATGGGATTATACAGCTTGTATCCCATCCTTCTATCACCATATCCGACAAAGATGCATTTCTCACTTTTATCATCGAGTTTGGTCCTTTTTGCATCTGCAATCTTTGCATATGCCACACAACCAAAGACTCGAAGATGAGTAACATTTGGTTTGTGACCACTCCATGCTTCTTCCGGAGTGACAGCTTGCAAACTTCTAGTTGGGCAACGATTCAGTATATACACTGTACATGATACAGCTTTAGCCCAGTATTGTTTTGGCAGCTTTTTTGCTTTGAGTAGACTTCTTGCCATGTCAAGAATTGTTTGATTCTTTCTTTCAGCTACACCATTCAGCTGTGGTGTATAAGCTGGTGTTGTCTGATGTCTGATGCCTTGTTGTGTACAAAAGGATTCAAAGTCATTTGCTATAAATTCTCCACCTTGATCAGGTCTCACAATTCTGATCTTATAGCCACTTTGCTTCTCAATAATTGCTTTAAAATATTTTAAACAATTAAATACTTTTGACTTCCTCTTCAGAAAGTATACCAATGTCTTTCTGCTAAAATCATCAATGAAAGTAAGGAAGTACCTATTTTGTCCAGTTAACATAGGCTTTCATACACATTTGTGTGCACTAACTCCAGTGGTTTATTTGCTTTCCAATTGACTTCTTTGGAAAAACTGGATCTGTGATGTTTGCTGAGGACACAACTCTCACAGACTTCATCTGGATTATCAATATGGGGCATACCTTTGACCATCTTCTTGCTTGCTAGCATCTTCAGACTTGTGAAATTAAGATGTCCAAGCCTTAGGTGCCAGAGCCACTCTTCATTGTTGGTGATGGCACTCAAACACTTTGCGGCATCATATTGGATGTTTAAAAGAAACATCCTATTCTTAGACATCTTCATATAGGCAATTAATCTCCCATTGTTGTTTTTGACTGTCAGATGAGAATTCTTCATGTAAAGAGTATAACCTTTCTCCATAAGTTGACCTATACTCAGCATGTTGTGTTTTATGGCTGGAACATAGTAATCATTTATTCTTAGACATCTTTATATAGGCAATTAATCTCCCATTGTAGTCTTTGACTATCAGATGACAATTCTTCGTGTAAAGAGTATAATATTTCTCCATAAGTTGACCTATACTCAGCATGTTGTGCTTTATGGCTGGAACATAGTAATCATTTACGATGTAGCTATGATCGCCATTCTTCAACTTGATTGGGATGTTGCCTTTACCTTTTACTGGAACTTTTGAGGTATCTCCAAATATGACTAGACCTTGCATGGTCTCATCTAGATCACTAAATAGATCTCGTTGGCCACACATGCGATTGCTGGCTCCAGAATCTAGATACCAAATATTCTCATGATTCTCACCTAGTTCTTGTTGGACTAATAATGCAGCTGGTCCTCTAATGATGGCATCCTCCTCTGCATAGTTGGCTTATTCACGTACCTCTAATGGAGCTTTTCTTCGACATTCAGTGCCATAGTGCCCAAATTGATTGCAACTATAACACTGGATATTTCTCTTGTCATGATTATTCTAACCACCTCCTCTTCCTCTAGGAGTAAATGCTTGTTGTTCCCGGCCTTCTTCTGTGGTGTTTCTACCTCCTCTTCCTCTGAATCCTATATTCCAAGATCCTCTTCCTTGAAATTGCTGAAATCCTCATCTTTGTTAACTCCTTCCTTGAGTGGTATATCCATTTGTTGAAATCTCCTTACCCTCCTTGAGAGACAACTTTGATTGTAAGGCATGCTCAATTGCCTTATCTTCATTTCTTTTCACAATCTTTTGCTCATGAGCTTGCAAAGAACTCATAAGCTCATCCACTATCAACTTGTCCACTTCTTTGGATTCTTCAATAGCAACAATAACAAAATCAAATTTTGGATCCAGGGATCTCAAATTGTTCTCAGTAATTCGAGCATCTGAGATGACTTCTCCATTTCTTCTCATCTGATTGACTATCACCATAATTCTTGTTTGATAATCAGAAATAGATTATGATGACTTCTTTTGCATTGATTTAAATTCACCTCGCAAAGATTGAAGACAAATCTTCTTGATTCTATCAGCACTTTTGTATTTTTGTTGGAGAGCCTCTCATATTTCTTTTGATGTTTTTGTGGAAGCAATGATCTCAAAAGTGGCTTCATCAAGAACTTGATAAATGATGGTCTTTACTTTGTTGTCTTTCTTTCTATTGGCTCTCAAGAGTTGTTTTTGTGCCTCTTGTAATGAATCTTCTGCTTCTTTGGACTCTGGTTCATCATAACCATATTCTATAATCTCTATATACTCTTATGAACCAATAAATGCCTTTAATCTAATACATCAATTATCATAATTGTCTTTGGTCAACTTCGGGATGAGTGTTTGTGTATTTTCTATAGTCATTTTGCTCTTTGAATGATTGGGCGCGTCAGCTATGCGTGGGCTACAGTGACATAATTTCAGGCAGCGCATGTGGGCTACCTCCTACTCCGATGAAGGTGATTTTTGCACCAGTGAGTTTGTATGGATGAACCCTACACTATGAAATGATAAAAAAGTGGTTTTGACAACTTTGAAAAATCAGATGTATCCCAAAACTCTTTTGTTTTCTGGCGAACGGGCCTCTAATACCAATTGTTGGTGTGAGAAACCCCTGGTGGTGGCTTTGGAATAATCGGAGGGGATAAAACATACGGTTTTATTTCAAAACAACAAGCTTACAAAATAAACAAAAACTCTTAATACACACCCTCTCTTTTACTATTTGGTGTTTCTTTCTTATCTCTCTCACACTTAATAGCATAAACTTAACTATTATTTATACACAAATTGAAAGTAAGAAAATTCAAACTTCAAGTGTGAAGGTAGCTGGCAGCAAGTGGTGGGTGTTGGTTAACAGCTGGTGGCTGCAAGTGGTGGTTAGGTGGTTGATTGAGTTTAGCACAACACAAATCACACTATCTTGCTGCATAACCTCAAGCATTACTCAGTTGTAAGAAACTTGATCAACTAATTCACAAATACATGGAGGATAGGTCGTTCTAGCAAAAAATATTGTATGAACATTTCTTTGCAAGCTTAGACACACACACACACGCACATTGAATCTCCCTAATTTACTAGTAAAAATATGATGGCTTCACCATTTTAAGTGAGAAAGAGAATGGCATAAAACACCCATCCCCTCCAAAAGGCTGTGTACATGGGTCTTCACTAGGGCAAGTGCAAGCATTATAACTTGTAGTACAAAAAATAAAAGAACATTGCACAGCTGTAGTTTATGCACAAATGAGTTGTTGGAAGAGAAAGTGGCGGATTGTGAGAAATCACAGTTCAAAGGATTTTTATCAGAAGTTTGATAGAAGAGATTCATGGCATAAGCAGCGTGAGATGCTATGGTGTTCGGTTCAAAGCAAACCCCGCTTGGTTAGATCGGATCACGATCAATCCCTCGACCATAAGAAAATTCTAGATTAGCCTGTAATTGTGCATCTGATATACTAGACTTGGTCACACACCATGTTGGTTTGTTTGTTCGGCTTTGGAGATGGTGTTGTTGGAGTTTTTGGTTTAGTTGGAGCCTTAAAGCATAATAGATCAACTTTATAAACTACTGCTATGACGGAGATGAACCAAAAGAAACAGTGGCAACTGGGAAGGCATGGATAGGAACTGTAAAAGAAGCATCATGTAAGAATATTCACAATTCCATCGACGAAATCTACCAAAATTGAGGTTTCTGGTACTCATAAGGATCAAATTTCTATCAAATGAGCTAGTTGGTCTAAATATAAAATATATAAAGATGTCACAAATGTTGAATAAGACAACACCTTTCCTCGTCCCATTAGATTGGGAACTGAACGCACCATGTAAAAGTATAAATAAAGCTAGCTTATAAACTTAATTTTTTTCTTTCTTTTATCTTTGGTTAAATTATTTTTTAAAAAAATTAATAATAATACTCAACCAGCAAATATTCTTTGAACTGATTTTTCAATTAACTCTTAAACAATAGAATCGACAGATAGACATAAGAAATAGAGAGAAAAACCCTAACCCATCTTCATCGTCTCTTTACAACTTCTAATTCTAAGTTTGCAAGTCATAAAAGAAAAGGCAAATAAAAAAAAAAGTCTCGTAAACCCATAAAAGAAACCTAAATTAAATAAATATATACCTCTAAAAACTCAAATCTAAAAATTTTCAATTCTAAAAAAATCCACCAAAAAAGACTTCTCCTTTTGCTGCTACTACTGCTGGTGCTCGTGCAACAAAACTTAAACTATAACTGATAATAAAAAGATTATGAGGTATATTTGTGTAGTTTTTAGACAAAATGATAAAATAAAAATATTTGAGATGTAATTTATAATGAAGTAATACAATTGGAGTTAAATTTAATGTATTTTTAAAACGAATCAAGTCTTAAATTGACTATCAAACTTTTTTTTAAAAAAAGAATGGTATTCTAGTATGTTTAAATTTGTTTGTAAATGAGCCGATAATATTATTTATATGAACATTTATTAAAATGAATTCTTTAAAATTTTAATCATGCCTTGATAAATTCTAATCTTCACTGGTTGTATATATAAAAACTAATTCTTTAAAGGTGTTTTACTAGGGCGCTTGAAGTATGCTTCTCCTCACAAAGCACATAAATTTCAATTGTGCTTTTTTAAGTCATCAAACTTTTTATTTATTTCATGTGATTTTTTTTGAGTTGATGATCTCTTATATTTATATATTTTTTGCAATTAAAGGTCCAAACTTGATCCAAGGCCGAGTTGATGAAATAAAGTTTAAATTTATAGCATAAAGACACCATTAAAAGAAAAAAAAGGCAAAAAAAATAGCATAGCTTTTCTAGAATTCATGCGAAAATTTACTTTTGTCCGCATAACCTCCATGGACTTATCTTTTGGTCCTTTTAGTTTTAGAATTTTATAATTTGATTCAAAGCTTTATTTTATTTATGTTGGGGTTATCTTGTTTAACCGCTTTAATGTTGATTTCGAGGTAAAGGTTGGATATAGAATTGTGCAGTTGACTGTTGAGAAAATTGTAACTCCTTTATTTGGATGCAATTGTGAGAGGTGTTGGAGGGTTTGGATCAACTAGTGTTTGAGCTTCTTGTGATTTGTAATGTTTTTTCATAAATGTTTCGGGACGTCCCTTGCCACTCGCAAGCAACTTAGGTCTAGCATGTCCTTCCAGACCCAAGTTAAAAATAATAAAAGTTATTAATTTTACCCCTCAAATAAAATCTATGTTTCTTTTACATAGTAATAAAATTTATTTCAAATTTAATAATATTTATGATATTAATAATAATATTAAACTTATTTGACCTAACTTTTTATAGTTTTTAATCCCCTCAAATAAAACTAATTGTCTTTCTTCGATAATAATAATATTTTTCTTTAAATTTATTAATTTAATAATAATAATAATTTTACCCTTCAAGTCAAATTTATGGTTTTTTAAAAAAATTAATGATATATTTTTAAAATTTCTTAATTAAGATATTAATAATATTAATTATAATAAAAACAATAAAATTTATAATACAAATAATAAAATTTTTAATATTAGCAATATCAATTATAATACAAATAATAATATTTTTAATATTAGCAATATTAATCATCATAAAAATAATAATATTTTTAATATTAATAACAATATATTATAGAATAGGATTCTAATATAGGATGTAATCATTACAGTTATTGCAGTGTTCTGCTGCCTCTATATAAATAGGAAGGTTGGCTAAGGCACAACCCAACACATTCTATTATTCTCAACTTGGTATCAGAGCCACAAAACCCTAAAATAAATTAAACCTACTTTTCTCACAGCCTCCCAGCCTCCCTTCTTCAATGGAACAACCGCCACATACATCTTCAAATTCTGCAGCACCAGCAGTCCAGCTTTCTTCTTCTCTGACAGTGCAACCCTCTTCTCTTGCAGCGCCTTCTCTGCTTTCCTCTGCTACGTCACCGCCTGGATTCTCCTCTGCCATGGCTGGTGAACGCCTCCTCTTGCAGCCCACGTCTGATGCCTCTACTGCCACAAGAATTATCTCCCTTTCTCACACTCATCAAGTCATCTCCCTCAAATTAACAAACACCAATTATTTATATTGGTGTATGCAAATGCTGCCTTATCTCCTAGACCAAGGAGTTTTTGGTTTTGTTGATGGCTCCAACACATCTCCATCAACACATGTTCTTGCCCATGATGGTATCTCTCTTCAGGTAAATCCGCTTTTTCAAACCTGGAAACAACAGGACTAGCTCATTCTAACTGCTCTTCTTTCCTCCCTATCTATGGAAGTTTTGCATTTTGTTGTTGGCTGTCAAAGTTCTTGTTTAGCTTGGGGCACTCTTGAGCGAGCTCTCGCTTCCACCTCCAACTCTCGTATTATGCAACTTCACGGCTCTCTTCAGGATCTTCGACAGGATGATGAATCAGTAACTCAATTTATGCAAAAAGCGAAGGCCTTATTTGATGAATTGGCTGCTGCTGGTCGGTCAGTTTCGCTTGAAGATTTCAATTTATACGTGTTTCGTGGTCTTCAAGGAGAGTTTAAAGACTTAGTTACCAGTCTTATTACCAAGGTTGAACCTTTATCATATGCAGATCTTCACAACCATCTCCTCACACATGAATTTCTTCACTAATCTTCTGCTGCCATACATGCTCCTCTGCTGCCCACACCCAGCATTCCATCTCATGCTCTTGTTGCGCAGCGCCAGACTTTTGGCAATTCTGGCCGCAGCAGGGGCCGCTTTAACGGTGGCTGACATCCCAACCAGTCTAATAGCAGAGGCAACTGATTTGCTAGCTCTAGACCTAATCACCACAACTTCCAAAACTCCTCCTTCGGTGACAATAGGTAGGGCTCTTGGCAGCGCAATAGGGGGCAGAATCCACGCTGCCAATTGTGTCAGAATTTCGGTCATACAGCTCCCCATTGCCCTTAATTCCAGCAGCGAGGTTATGGCCAACAATTGACACGATCAAAAGCTTGATGTCTTTTCCCAAGTGCAGGAGTGTCGAAGTAATAAATAACCCGGCAAGACCGGGGTCGAACCACAGAGAGGTTAATTGTATAAATTATAAATAACAAAACAACAACAACAACAATAATAATAACAATAATAATTACAATACTCAGTACGTGGCGTTGTTACACCTGAGAATGATCCAAAAGACCGGGTCACAGGTTTCCAGCCTATATACTGAGTTTATGAAAAGATCAAAGGGATATATTACAGAATGTAAATAACAACAATAACAATAATAATAATAACAATAGTAGTAGTAGTAGTAATAGAAGAAGATGAAGAAATTAATGAGAACTTTGAGTTGGAAGATTAATGTAAGGATTAACCAATGATAAAAACGAATGTCAAGGTTAGAGGATCCACTAACGGTACTTCAAACAAGTATAATATAAACTCTTATTACTCAATTGGAAATCACACATAAAGGAGGTTCCCATCAGATTATAAATTGTTAACATGATTACATTAGTTATCTTATTCGAATAAAGCTAATACTTGTAAATGTTGGCAGGCATTCATGATTATAACTTATGTTAACAACAAATCAAGTCCCTTTCATAGCTCAGGTGTCGGTTATACCATACAGTATGGGCTATGAAAGTACCAAGTATTTGTTGTACCAAGTGTTATACAACATAAATCTAGATTAACCATTTAACAAGCAAAGTATTAAAAGTGAACAAGATAACAAATATAAAACATGTTAGTATCCAACGTTAAGGTCCATGTTAAGTTTATATTATACTTATTCTTACACCATTAGTGTACCCTTTTCACCTTGACATAATTAACTTAGCTAAACATAATGAAAGAAAGAAACATAAATGAACAAGGTAAGAACATAAATGAGAAAGAAGTTAACTAAGTAAAGGAAAGGAAATTAAATGCATAAACTTGATATTAATGAAAGCAAAACATAAGCAATACAAAGAGAGAAAGCAAGAGCATGATCTTGATCTGGAAACCAAGATGCCTCAATACATGGTAAGTGCCTCCTTTTATAGGCCAAAATTTGGAACTATTGATTTGTTGACTAATTGATGAGTGGGTGGCCATATCTTGACTTGATAACAATCCTTATCTTCTTGTCTGAACAAGACGTCATTGCTAACATCATAATTTGCCCAGAATCCTCAGGAATGTTCTAGGAAATTGTCTCAGCTTTCCAACAAAAAAAAGATGAGGTCATTTGGACTTCTAGAACTCAAGATATGGGCTGAACACTAAATAGTGTCTGGGCTGCAGGACAGCTTCGGACTTCTTCGTTGTTCCTATATTTTGGACTTAAAAACGGCCTTCTTAGATCTTGGTGTCCAAATGAAAGTTGTAGGCCTATGTTTTACCTTTCCATCCATATAAAATGGACCTAAATCCGAGATCTAGAGCTCCAGATATGATCCAATTACCGAGCACTGTTCCGGTTTGGACTGCACCGACATCTCTTTTCTAAGTTTGGCCATCTCTTTGTCCTTTAACTTTCAATGCTTAAACTCATCAATCAATCCTTTTATTTATGTGATAGTCCTGCATTTAAAATGAGCATTTACCATAAATTAAGGTATCTTATAATATCAAACTTGTTATTATAAAACATACTTTAGTTAAGGAGTTATTGATACTTCAAGTGCAAAATGATGATATAAAACCTTGATAAACATGCACTTTTAAGTACTAATCACACCCCCCAACCAGCTTATTACTAGTCCCTAGTAATCTAAAGCGTTAAAATAGAGAAACAATTTGCAAGTTCCACAAAGCAAGGCATTCATCATTCAACTTCCATTAATCTATCCAGATAAACAAACTCTCATTAAATTTATATTCCTGCTTCATACTTCGTAAACAAGATATTAATAAACCTTCTTTTTGTGTGCTCAATGAAAACATAGATGATGGGGCTTTTGTTGGAAGAAAACAATATTATGTTCAAATGTTTAAGGTGAACTTCCTTGGGTTGGGATTTTTTTTCTTTTTTTATTTATATACACATACAACTTAAAACACAATGTATCTTTAACCCATGTAACGAGTTTTAGGCTAATGACTCCCAGACCAGTTGGTCTTAGGGCATTAGGTGTTGAGACACCCCTACGAGCTTAACAACTCGGGTTGCAGATACTGATACGTAGATAGTGCAATGTTTGATTCCCTTAAGCTTTTCTCCTTAACCCATGTAACAAGCTTTGGGCCAATAGCTCCCAAGTCAGTTGACTTTAGGGTATTAGGTGTTAAAACACCCCTTCGGGCTTAATTGCTTAGGTTAGGGAGGCTACGAAACCAAACTTATCCACGTTTTATTATCATCAATACTATCTTCTTTTTTTTTTTTTTTTTTTTTTTCTTTGCAAATTATATACTATCCTTTTCCCTTAGTTGTTACCTTCAACAAAAGAACATAATTAATGTAAGAATCCAATGTGCAACCCACAATCATATGTTAAAGTGTGTGTGTGAAAATGAAGGTTTAATAATACTTGTTAAATGAGTATAGGAGCAGAATCAAGTGATAACAATGTGAGAGTTTGTAAACCTGAATATTTCAAGAAGTATTATGATAGACCTTGGTAATGAAACTTACTAAGATGCGTCTCTAGAGTCAATAAAATTGATTCCATACTCTGCCATGCTAATAACAATTTTGTCAAATGGTTTTAATAATAGCAAAAACAGTTAGCAAGTTAGTATTTTTTTTTTTTTAAAACTACTACCCTCTCCCCCCAACCAAAACGAGACATTGTCCTCAATGTTCGAAGGTAGAAAGATAGAGTATAAAAGACATCACCTGCAACAGCGAACAATGACAAACCTGAAACACACTTAAACAAACATAAGAAGTAACAAAACAAAATAATATGCTATTAATAAAACCAAAAGACACAAGGTTTCACAGATGAAGGCTCAAATCTAATCTAAGCTTTTTACGGCTTTCCTTAGTTGACCAATCTAGACGACTCATGCAGGGATCAATGACAGGGATGAAAGATTGTAGTTGGTCAATCAATTGTTCAGCAGTAGCAGCAGAGATTATGATTCGTCGTGCCGAAGATGTTAGAAATTCCTGTTCCACAGCTTGATCAAGGAAAGACAGCAACTTATCATAAAAACCATTAACATTTAACAAACCTATAGGTTTATGGTGAATGTGCAGTTGGGCCCAAGATGAAATATGAAAGATCTCTTCCAATGTGCCCAGACCACCTGGTAAGGCAATGAAGGCATCAGCATGGTTAAACATGGTATTCAGTCGGTCAGACATTGTTGGGACCTGTAGTTCCTCTCCAATTGTTTTTCCAATGATGTCCCCAGTTGCTAAAGCTTTGGGGACAACCCCCAAAACTTGACTGCCTCCTAAAAATGCAGCCATTGACACACCTCCCATTAACCCAAGGCTGCCTCCCCCATACACTAAATGAATCTTTCTCTCAGCTAGTACCCGACCAAGATGATTTGCTTATTCTAAAAACTCTTTTTCTTTCCCAGAACTGGATCCACCGAAAACACAAATATTTCTTATATGATGACTTGAGGAACCTGCCATTTCTACACACTTCTATATTTGATGAATATATGGGATGAGTAGAAATGAAGGGAAGGAAGAGAAGAATTTATAGATGAAAAAGTGAAAATGCAATCATACCACCTATATGTAGGCCAGCTGTAGTCTCACAAACTCTCTCTCTCTCTCTCTCTCTTTATTAATTATTTATTTTGAAAAAGCATGTATGTACAGGTAGTTGTGATTGTGGCTCACATCTTCCCTTGGTTTTACGTCCAAGAACGGCTTAAACGCCCTCTATGGGTCGGGGATAGGCTTCCCATCCAGTTTTCTTAAAAACTGGCAAACAGGGTCTTTTTTAGTCAGATTCCCAAGACTAAGTCGATCATGTTCTTTATGGAATTGTGGCCATAAATCATGAATTACACGATGCACATCTCCACTAGGATGCGTCTCAAGGGTCAACAAAAGATTATCTAAAGACCCCTTACTCAGGCCATCCTTAATGAATTGTATCTTATCTTCACGGTTTACAGATACCATTCCTAAAGAACGACATGTCGTATTACAAGTCCATCTGGCACATCGATGACAGACTTTCAGTCGTTTTGCACGATGTTTCTTTGCAAAAGTGCTTTTACCTGTTCCAGGCATGTGTGAAATGAAAGAATTGGAGGACTCACCTGATAATCGGACATTTGCTTCAATTAGCCAGCGAATATCTTCAGGAATTCCATGATTCATTAACAACCTCAATCTTGCACACCTAGCACGGTAAATTTTTGTAATCGCATTCTGAGGCAGAGCGGGAAAATACCTTTTCAACTTTTCAAGAGTGGTGTCCATTTTAAAATTAGAATTGGGGAAAATATTCAAAGAAGGGAGAAAGAGCAGAGAATTGTACAAATATATACAAATATCAGTTATTTGGGAAACTGAAAGAACCGACTTAAGAGTCACGGAGTACCGTTATCCGCCATTTGACCGGGGTGAGAGACTAGCAAAACAAAAGTCACACTAAAAAGCAAAAAAAATGTGATAAAAACAAAATAATCAACCTTTATCAATAAGATTATTCAAACCAATGGATTCATTTTCACTAGGAAACTCATCAAAGTAAGCTTTTAAACGATGTTCATTTACCTTCAAAACATTGTCATTATTTGGATTCTCAATATCAAGGGCCCCATAAGGATACACATGTTTCAAAATAAATGGACCGCTCCATCTTGATCTTAGTTTTTCAGGAAATAAATGGAGTTGAGAATTATAAAGCAAAACTTTTTGACCAATATCAACTTTTTGACAATTTTCACAAGTTTTGCAGAATGCATGTGTGTCCTTGAACATGGTGGGCCAATAAAATCCATTTTGTAAGATTTTTGCAGTCGTCTCTCTTGATGAGAATTGACTCCCACATGCTTCAGAATGACAAAGTTTAATGACATTACTTACCTCATTGTCGGGAATGCATTTTTGAAATATTTGATCAGGACAATTTTTGAATAAGTAAGGGTCATCTAAGTAAAAGTTCTTCACTTCGTTCAAAAACTTTCCTTTGTCTTCGGTACTCCAGTGAGCTGGCAAATCTCCTGTTGCAAGAAAATTGATATTTTTAGCAAACCGAGGCATTGAACTGAGAGAAAGTAAGGATTCTTCAGGAAAGTAATCATCGATTGGTGTGATGTCAGATATCAAATCTGTTGTCACTCTTGACAAAAGATCGGCATCAATATTTTCGGTGCCTTTTTCATCCGTGATTTCTTCCTGAGAATAAATCATTTGCAAATCTTCATATTCATCCAACTCATTTTTACTCAAAGTAGATTCAAGTTGATCATGAACTAATTCTTCAATATGATCTACTTCTTGTAAATCATTATCATCTCCAGGCTGCTTGCAAACGTTGAAAATATTCATCTCTAATGTCATGTTTCCAAAAGATAACTTCATGAGTCCATTCCTACAATTAATCAATGCATTAGAAGTTGCAAGAAACGGACGTCCTAAAATAATAGGAAATGAATTACATGCTTCAACAGGTTGCGTGTCCAAGACAATAAAATCCACAGGATAAATGAATTTATCGACTTGTACTAACACATCTTCAATTATTCCTCTAGGCACTTTTACAGATCTATCGGCGAGTAAAAGAGTTACAGAAGTTGGTTTTAACTCACCTAGATTGAGACTTTGAAAAACTGAATATGGAAGTAAATTCACACTAGCTCCAAGATCAAGTAAGGCTCTTTCAATTTTATGTTCTCCAATAAAGCAAGAAATTGTAGGACAACCAGGGTCTTTATATTTCAAAGCATTATTGTTCTGAAGAATGGCACTTACTTGTTCGGCTAAAAATGCTTTCTTTTTCACATTCAATTTTCTCTTCACAGTGCACAGATCTTTCAAAAATTTAGCATAGGAAGGAACCTGTTTAATAGCATCCAACAAAGGTATATTGATCCTTACCTGTTTGAAAATTTCAAAGATTTCAGAGTTGTGATTGACTTTCCTTTGTTTGGTCATGGCATGAGGAAATGGAAGTGCTGGCGGGGAATCAGCCTTTTCTTTGCAATGTTCAGGTTCAACCCCTTCCTTACCCTCAGAGATAGACTCATCATATTTCTCACAAGGTTCAAGAATAGGTTTTTCAATAACCTTACCACTACGAAGAGTGATGACTGATTTGACTTGATCCATGTGTTGGCTTCCGGAACTACTTGCATTGTATTGCCCCTTTGGATTTTGTTGTGGTTGAGATGGAAACTTACCTTTCTCTTGGAAACTGAGAGCAGATGTTAATTTTGCAAGAGCATCTTTAAAATCTGTCATGCTTTGAGCAAGTTGAGTGTTGATTGTCTCCTGCTTTTCAATGAATGCATGCAATGTTTCCTCAAAATTTCTTCTAGGAGGTGGAGCATAAAGAGGTGCATATCCATGAGAATTTTGAAAATTATGGTGTGCTTGAAACGGTGGCTGTGAAGTTTGTGCATTGTTGCTATCACTCTTCCAACTAAAATTTGGGTGATTTCTCCAACCAGGGTTATATGTTTGTGAGTATGGGTTATGGTTGGGTCTTTGGAAACTGTTTAAAGCATGGGCTTGTTCATGGAGGCATTCCTTAAAAGAAGGCAAAGTTGGACAATCATTTGTTGAATGTTCATTGGTTTCACAGATTTGACACACAATATCTTGAACAGATTTTAATTGACCACTTTTTTTCAATTCAAGTGCTTCGACTTTTCTAGCTAAAGATGCAAACTTGGCTTGGAGGTCATGATCTTCCCTAAGGTTGTGCATACCCCCACTAGATGTATGAGGTTGAGTTTTACCTGGTGCCTCATAAGTATCTGTGGTGTCCCAATTTTGAGCATTTTCAGCTAGCAAGTCTAGGTACTCCATTGCTTCATTAGGGTCTTTATCTTCAAAAGTTCCATTGCACATCAATTCAACCATTTGCTTATCTCTAGGTGTTAAACCTTCATAAAAATGTGAAACCAATCTCCATGTTTCAAAACCATGATGTGGGCAAGTATTAAGCAAATCTCGATACCTATCCCAACATTGGTAAAATGTTTCTCCTGGTTTTTGAGTGAAAGTGATAATTTGTCTTTTGAAAGAGTTTGTTCTGTGAGATGGAAAAAACTTCTTTAAAAATTGTTGTTGCATTTCATCCCAAGCATGAATAGATCCTGGTCTCAAATTTTGTAGCCATGTTTTAGCTTTATCTTTTAATGAAAAAGGAAAAAGCTTTAATCGAATAGTGTTCATGCTACAATTTGAGTTATTATAGGTATTACAGACCTCCTCAAATTCCCTTAAATGCAAGTATGGATTTTCTAAGTCTAAGCCATGAAAAGATGGTAAAAGTTGAATAATGCCTGGCTTAAAATTAAAATGAGATGCATCAGGAGGGAAAACTATGCATGAGGGTGCACTTGTTCTTGTGGGATTCATGTGGTCTCTAAGTGTTCTCATACGGTTATTCTCATTATTCTCATTATGAAGTGATTGATTATCTTCTTCGGCCATATTTTCTGAAAATGATGAGGATACCCTATAAAGTCTACCACTTAATGTACGTGACCAAACTCTCATGCACGTGTAAGAAGAGAATAAAAGCAAGAAAAGAAAATAGAAGAAAAAGAAACAAAACAAAACAAGGGAAACAAAAATAGATAAAATGAAAAGTGAAAATAGAAAATAAATTAAATATTATAATTTATACAAGAATTTACCTCCCCGGCAACGGCGCCAAAAACTTGACACGATCAAAAGCTTGATGTCTTTTCCCAAGTGCAGGAGTGTCGAAGTAATAAATAACCCGGCAAGACCGGGGTCGAACCACAGAGAGGTTAATTGTATAAATTATAAATAACAAAACAACAACAACAACAATAATAATAACAATAATAATTACAATACTCAGTACGTGGCGTTGTTACACCTGAGAATGATCCAAAAGACCGGGTCACAGGTTTCCAGCCTATATACTGAGTTTATGAAAAGATCAAAGGGATATATTACAGAATGTAAATAACAACAATAACAATAATAATAATAACAATAGTAGTAGTAGTAGTAATAGAAGAAGATGAAGAAATTAATGAGAACTTTGAGTTGGAAGATTAATGTAAGGATTAACCAATGATAAAAACGAATGTCAAGGTTAGAGGATCCACTAACGGTACTTCAAACAAGTATAATATAAACTCTTATTACTCAATTGGAAATCACACATAAAGGAGGTTCCCATCAGATTATAAATTGTTAACATGATTACATTAGTTATCTTATTCGAATAAAGCTAATACTTGTAAATGTTGGCAGGCATTCATGATTATAACTTATGTTAACAACAAATCAAGTCCCTTTCATAGCTCAAGTGTCGGTTATACCATACAGTATGGGCTATGAAAGTACCAAGTATTTGTTGTACCAAGTGTTATACAACATAAATCTAGATTAACCATTTAACAAGCAAAGTATTAAAAGTGAACAAGATAACAAATATAAAACATGTTAGTATCCAACGTTAAGGTCCATGTTAAGTTTATATTATACTTATTCTTACACCATTAGTGTACCCTTTTCACCTTGACATAATTAACTTAGCTAAACATAATGAAAGAAAGAAACATAAATGAACAAGGTAAGAACATAAATGAGAAAGAAGTTAACTAAGTAAAGGAAAGGAAATTAAGTGCATAAACTTGATATTAATGAAAGCAAAACATAAGCAATACAAAGAGAGAAAGCAAGAGCATGATCTTGATCTGGAAACCAAGATGCCTCAATACATGGTAAGTGCCTCCTTTTATAGGCCAAAATTTGGAACTATTGATTTGTTGACTAATTGATGAGTGGGTGGCCATATCTTGACTTGATAACAATCCTTATCTTCTTGTCTGAACAAGACGTCATTGCTAACATCATAATTTGCCCAGAATCCTCAGGAATGTTCTAGGAAATTGTCTCAGCTTTCCAACAAAAAAAAGATGAGGTCATTTGGACTTCTAGAACTCAAGATATGGGCTGAACACTAAATAGTGTCTGGGCTGCAGGACAGCTTCGGACTTCTTCGTTGTTCCTATATTTTGGACTTAAAAACGGCCTTCTTAGATCTTGGTGTCCAAATGAAAGTTGTAGGCCTATGTTTTACCTTTCGATCCATATAAAATGGACCTAAATCCGAGATCTAGAGCTCCAGATATGATCCAATTACCGAGCACTGTTCCGGTTTGGACTGCACCGACATCTCTTTTCTAAGTTTGGCCATCTCTTTGTCCTTTAACTTTCAATGCTTAAACTCATCAATCAATCCTTTTATTTATGTGATAGTCCTGCATTTAAAATGAGCATTTACCATAAATTAAGGTATCTTATAATATCAAACTTGTTATTATAAAACATACTTTAGTTAAGGAGTTATTGATACTTCAAGTGCAAAATGATGATATAAAACCTTGATAAACATGCACTTTTAAGTACTAATCAACAATCTACTGCCAACCTGGTGCAGCGCAATCTCTCCTCAACCGGTTCTGTTGATTGGTTTCCGGATACCCGTGCCAATCAACACGTCACACCTGATCTTGCTACCTGACTGCTTTAGAACCGTATCTTGGTAATGATAATTAGCATGTTGGTGATGGTAAGGGCCTTCCTATATCTCATCTTGGTCAAACAAAAATATATACACCACATCGTTCTTTCACCTTATCTAATGTTCTTCATGTTCCTGCAATCACAAAACCTCTGCTCTCTATTCAGAAATTGTCTTGATAATAATGTTTATTTTGAATTTCACCCTCGTGTGTTTTATGTCAAGGATTCAACACCCATGAAGTCCTCTCAGATCAGAGTAAAGATGGTCTCTATGCCCTGACCAAGTCTTCTGTCACGTCAGTTCCTCAAGCCTATTGGTCTCCCTGCACTTCTGCCTCTGCCGATTTATGGCATCGTCGACTAGGTCATCCTACTTCATGTATTTTTCAATTGTTAATCTCGAAAAATAAGATCATTTGTAACAACAAATGTCTTAATTTTCAATGTCAAAGTTGTCCTTTAGAAAAATCATCGCGTTTGTCTTTAGGACCTACGGGTCACAAAACTTCTGCTCCACTTGAATTAATTTTTTGTGATGTATGGGGCCCTGCTCCTCTTTTTTCTTCAGATGGCTATCGTTATTTTGTTATCTTTGTTGATGCTTATACTAAATATGTATGGTATTATCCTCTCGTTGCCAAGTCTGATGTTTACTCTGTTTTTCATCAATTTCAGACTCTTGTCGAATGTCAATTTTCATTAAAAATAAAATCTGTTCAAACTGATTGGGGCGGTGAATACCGAAAACTATCCACATTTTTTCAGACCATTGGTATTCATCATCGTCTGATTTGTCCCCACACTCATGAACAAAATGGAACAATAGAGCGTCGTCATAGGCATATTGTGGAAACAGGTCTTACTCTTTTAGGGCAATGTAAAGCACCTTTTCGATTCTGGAATTATGCTTTTGAAACCTCTATTTATCTTATAAATCACATACCTACTCCTATTCTTGCCCATCGCTCTTCGTTTGATTGTTTATTTCAACGGTCTCCTGATTATAATTTTTTGCGTACCTTTGGGTGTCTTTGTTTTCCTTTTCTGCGTCCATATAATAATCATAAATTGGATTTTCGTTCCTCTCCATGTGTGTTTTTTGGATATAGTTCCTCGCATCTTGGTTATCGATGTCTTGACATTGCATCTCACCGTATTTATATTTCCCGTCATGTCCGCTTCCATGAACATGTGTTTCCATTTGATAATTCTAAACAGATTGCAAAGGTCTCCACCACAACCCCCACCCCACCCACTACTGTCACCCTCTAAAATTTGCTAAACCACTCACCGCCACCCACTTTCACTAGCCACCCAAACAGCCCACAACACTATGCTTTGCCACTCCAAACAGCCACCCGACCACAGCCTCCACCCATCCCTTGGCCATCATCCCATGCTTGTTTATCTAACCCTTGTGATGCAGGTTTAGATCGTCAATTGGTCTCCTCTCCTCATGGTCTTGGGGCACTTTCTAGTCCCTCCTTTACTTTGCCCTCCATGGCCAGCACTCCTGCAGCTTCACTCTCTACTTCCAGCCCCTCCTCTGCTGGCAGTCCTGTGCTTGAGGCTGCTTCTTTATCATCCTCTCCCGCTGGTCTGCAACTTATGGTTGATTTGTCTTCTTATCAGCTGCCACAGGTATGGGTTTAATGCTGCGTTAACATAAATATATTCTTGACATCCTCACCCAAGCTGGTATGACTTCCTGCAAGCCAGTTGATACTCCAGTCTCCCCTTCGAAAGTCATTTTATTACTGGATCATTCATTCTTTGATCCTACATGATTTCATCAAATCGTGGGTGCTCTTCAATATCTTACCTTCACTCGTTCAGATATATGCTTTGCTGTTAACAAAGTTTGTCAGTTTATGCATGCTCCTATAGATTCTCATTGGGCCGCTGTCAAACATATTTTACGCTATCTTAAAGGTACGGCATCTTATGGTTTCCATATGACTCGAGGCTCCTCTTTTGCTCTACATGGCTTTACAGATGCAGATTGGGTTGGTAGTATTGATGATCGCAAGTCTACGGGCGACTATCTTGTCTTTTTTGGTCAGACACCAATTTCTTGGAAATCCGACAAGCAACGCACTGTTGCTCGCTCCTCTACTGAGGCTGAGTATAAAGCCCTTGCTGATGGTACCGCTGAAGTCATTTGGCTTCAATACTTGTTAACAGATTTGCAGGTTCCCTCAGTCTCTGCCCCTACCATTTGGTGTGATAATCTTGGTGCTACCTATCTCTCAGCAAATCCTATCTTCCATGCTCGCACTAAGCATGTTGAAGTGGATTATCACTTTGTCCGTGACCGTGTTTCCAAGAAAGAAATTCAGATTCGTTTTGTTCCCTTTCGGGATCAACTTGCCGATGTCTTCACTAAACCGCTTCCTGTTGCATCCTTTATTGCTTTTCGATTCAAGCTTCGGGTTGATCCCCCACCCTCAGTTGAGGGGGCATATTATAGAATAGGATTCTAATATAGGATGTTGTAATCATTACAGTTACTCATGTATCTATCAGAATAGGATTCTAATATAGGGTGTTGTAATCATTACAGTTACTGCAGTGTTTTGCTGCCTCTATATAAATAGGAAGGTTGGCTAAGGCACAACCCAACACATTCCATTATTCTCAACTCAATAAAATTAAAAATATTTTTAATACAAATAATAATATTTTTAATATTAATAATAACAATAAACTTGCTCAAGTTTAAGTGGGTTCGGCTGTAACACCAGGTCCGAGAGCTTTGGGCTCCTCTTAAATGGCATATCCAAAAACCTTGGGTCTAACTACATTCCGAACCCATTAGAGTTAAGTGAAAACGTAAGACCCAAGAGTATTGGGTCCTAACGCGGACCCATTAACCTAGGGTTTAACTCTTGACCCAATTGTTTTGGGTCAGGGAGAGTTGTAAGACCTAGTGGATTTTGATCTGCCCCTTACCACTCCTAAGCAACTTGGGTCTAACATGCCATTCTAGACTCAAGTTAATAATAATAAAAATAATTGATTTTACCCTTGAAATCACATTTATGTTTTTTTTATAATAATAAAATTTATTGCAAATTTAATAATATTTATGATATTAATAATAATATTAAACTTATCTAACCTAAGTTTTTATAGTTTTTAATCCCTTCAAATAAAACTTATTGTTTTTCTTTGATAATATTAATATTTTTCTTCATATTTATTAATTTAATAATAGTAGTAATAATAATAATTTTACCCTTTAATTTATGTTCACACATGGTTTGGTTTTGTTTCTAAAATTGAGTTTTGTTGTTTTAGCACCAAGATCAGGATTGGCATGGAAGCACTCGATTGATGTGGGTGCTGGTATCATAGATGCTGATTATAGAGGCCATGTTGGGGTTATCTTGTTTAACAACTCTAATGTTGATTTCAAGGTAAAGGTTGGTGATAGAATTGTGCAGTTGATTCTTGAGAAAATTGTAACTCCAGATGTCATGAAAATCGAGGATTTTGATGAAACTGTAAGAGGTGTTTGAGCTTTCTATGATTTGTAATGTTTTTTCTTACATGTTTCTGTTTCTTGGTGTTTAAATTTAGCTAATATATGGTGGACTTAGAAGTAAAGTTTTGGGTTTGGTGAAGGACTTCCTTTTGTTAATGAAGACACACGTGTTTTTTATGATTTCATTTCCTTTTTTTATTCTCTCTGTTAACCACTTGCAACAAGGCTATATATATTTTATTATTGTTTGCATGGATAGGAACTATAAAAGAAGCATCATGTAAAAATATTCACAATTCCACCAATGAAATCTACTAAAATTGGGATTTCTAATACTTATAAAGAATAAAGATCAAATTTCTACAAAATGAGCCAGTTGGTCCAGATATTGTGCAACACCTCTCCTCGTCCCATTGGATTGGGAACTGAGTGAACCATGTAAAATTGTATATGGAGCTTCCTCATAAAATTAACTTTTCCTTTCTTTCCTCTATGGCTAAATAGTTTTTTTTTTAAAAAAAAAAAACTATTATTAATAATACTCAACCAGAGAAACATATAAAAACAGGGAGAAAAACCATAACGTATCTTCATCGTCACTTTGCAACTTCTAATTCTAAGTTTGCAAGTCATAAAAGAAAAGGCAAATCAAAGAAAGTCCCATAAACCCATAAAACAAACCTAAATTGAAAATCCTAATTGAACATACTTTGTTGCTGCCGTTGTTGATGCTGATGGTGTTCGTGCTCGAGCTTGTGCCCGTGCCTGTGATTGTGCTCGTGCTCGTGCCCGTGCCCGTGCTACTGTTATTGGTGCTGGTGCTGGTGCTAGTGGCTGCTGCTTGTAGTGGTGGTTGCGTTGCTGCCAGTAGCAGTTGTGCTGCTGGTAGTGATCGAATATGTTTCAATAAATTAAATGGGTTTTTACAGGTGAAATATGCAAGAATATTTTGGATTTATTTGTCTAAAAATGATGAATATGTTAGATTGAAAAATTGAATTTTTCTTTCTACCTTGTTTTTATCATTATTAATAGAGAGCGATTAGAAAGATGTTATGGGTTGGGTTTTTCCTTTTTTGTTAATTTCCTAACAGAACAAGCCTATTCCAAAAATGATAATATTTAGGATAGAAAATCAGGATTTTTTTGGTTCAGAAGTTAAGTTCAAGGGGCTTTTTTTTTTAGTACAATGTGGCCTTTTTCTATCCTGAAAAGGAACTGTCCATTCTGTTAACAAACAAAATGCGTAGTGATGTTTTAAAACCCATCTTCCAAACCAAACACAGAAATTTAAATGCCAAATCAAAGGAAAGCTCAGGAATAGAACACTTGGTTGTTGAAAACTCAAAATACCAATGAATTGCACGTAAATGTTGTTCTTACCTGGCTACTTGTAGAGAGTCCAGCATCATAAACCATGGTGAGATCAAGGGTTTAATTGGAGAATTGATAAGTTTTGAGACTTAATTGAGCTTGGAATTAATTTAATCCAGGGACTGTTTTGTAAACATTGCTGAAATGCAAGAAATTAAAATTCAATCAGGGGTTTAATTGAAAAATTATCAAAGTATAGGGTTGATTCTGGTCAAATTGGCAAGAAATTAAAATCCAGGGACTGTTTTGTAAACAATGCTGAAATGCAGGGGTCCAATTAAAATTTATCCAAGGGCTTGATTACAAAACTTTTAAAATATCAAGGACCAAAACACAAATGTCCATCAACACTGTTCATCTTCTTCACTCGACCGAACAAAAACGGATGCATCGCCATTACTCCTGCAATAACAGTCGATTTATTACCTGGTAACGGTGGCATTCTGTGGCTATAAAGCCAGAGAAAACAAAGAGAAATAGGGGAGAAGAAAAGATAACGGAGAGAGGACAGAACCGAGGGGCTGAGAAGGGGAACAAACGAACGATAGAGAACAAAAAAGACAGAGATGAAAGAAGAAAACAAAGAGAGGGAGAGCGTAAGGAAAGAAAAGGGAGAAGGGAAAGTTAAAGAAAAACAAAACAGAGGAGAGAAGGCAGTGGCAGTGTTGGTGGGACAACCCTTCTACTTGTCATCGTCGTCTGCAACTGCGAGCAACAGAAACCAGAGTGTTTCTTTCTGTTGAATATTAAACTCAACATCCAGAAGGTCAAGGAAGGCAACCACCCACCGACCAGCCGCAACCGCCAGCCGCAAGCCGCAACCGCCAGCCGCCTTCACACCATCGGCTGCCAGCCGCCTTCACACGTGAAAGTTTGATTTTTTCGTATTCTGAATTTGTGTATAAATAGAGTGCCCAGCTTCTATTAATGTGTGTGGAGAGAATAGAGAGAAACACTAGATATAGATAGAGAGGGCGTGTATTAATCTTGTGCGTTATTGTAACCTTCTTGTTTTTGTAATAAAACTTTGTGTTTTATCCCCTCTGAGTGTTTCAAAGCCACCACCAGTGGTTTCTCCCACCAACAATTGGTATCAGATCCTCGTTCGTCAGAAAACAGAAGAGTTTTGGGGTATATCCGAATTTTCAAAGTTGTAAAAAACAGGTTTTGATCATTCCACAGTGTAGAGCTCATCAAGACGAACTCACTGCAGCAAAAATCAACCTCATCGGAGTCCGAGGTAGCCCACACGCACCGCCTGAAGATTCTGCACCGACGACCATGCGCAGCCCACGCCGCCAGAGGTTGAAGACGACTGAGCCACACGCGCGCCATATTTGAGCCGCGCCGAGCCGTTTACGCCGAGTCCTAGCCGAGCCGCAAGCCGAGCCACAAGACGAGCCGTCCTCCACGCCGAGCCGAGCCGCGTTACAGCCGCCAGCGCGCCGAGAGAATATTCCCAGAATATTCCCCGAATATTCCCCAAAATATTCCCGGTTCAACCCAACAAACCGCCCGCCGTACAGAATTGGTTTTTTGACCAGTTCACCCATTTTCTGACCCGATTTCTACAAAGTCAGACCAGTTCCCTACTATTTGGACCATTCCGGATCGATCTACAGTGTCCGTTTGGCCAAATTCAGCTCCCAGAAAGGTGATATAGTCATTCAAAGAACAAAATGACTACATAAGGTACACATACACTCATCCTGAAGCTGACCAAAGACAACTATGATAGTTGGTGCATCAGATTGAAAGCATTCCTTGGTTCACAAGAGTGTTTGGATATTGTACAACATGGTTATGATGAACCAGAGTCCAAAGAAGCAGAAGATGCTCTACAAGAGGCACAGAAGCAAGCCCTGAAAGTCAACAGAAAGAAGGACAACAAAGAAAAGACCATCATCTACCAAGGTCTTGATGAAGATACATTTGAGATCATAGCTTCCGCTGAAACATCACATGATATATGGGAGGCTCTCCAACAAAAATACAAAGGTGCTGACAGAATCAAGAAGATTCGTCTTCAATCTTTGCGAGGAGAATTTGAGTTATTGCAAATGAAGTCCTCGGAGTCTATTTCTAATTATCACACAAGAATTATGGTGATAGTCAATTAGATGAGAAGAAATGGAGAAGCCCTCATCGATTCTCGAATTACTGAGAAAATTTTGAGATCCCTAGATACAAAATTTGATTTTGTTGTTGTCGCAATTGAAGAGTCCAAGGAAGTGGACAAGTTGACAGTTGATGAGCTTATGAGTTCTTTGCAAGCTCATGAGCAGAAGATTGTAAAGCGAAATGGAGATAAGGCCATCGAGCATGCCTTACAAGCAAAGCTGTCTCTCAAGGACAGATATGAGCAAGGGGAGACTTCAACAAGTGGATATCCCACTCAAGCAAGAAGTCAACAATCCAGAGGAGGATTTCAGCAATTCCAAGGAAGAGGATCTTGGAATACAAGCTTTAGAGGAAGAGGTGGCAGAAACACCACCAGAGGAGGTCGAGGACAACAGGCATTCACTCCAAGAGGAAGAGGAGGCGGTTACAATAACTGTGACAAGAGGAATATCCAATGTTATAGTTGCAATCAATTTGGGCACTATAGCACTGAATGCAGAAGAAAAGCTCCGTTAGAGATACGCGAGCAAGCCAACTATGTAGAGAAGGATGACAGAGAAGAAGCTGCATTTCTTGTCCAACAAGGACTTGATGAGAAAAAAGAGGATATATGGTATCTAGATGGAGCCAGCAATCACATGTGCGGCTACCGAGAATTATTTAGTAATCTAGATGAGACCAAGCAAGGTCTAGTTACTTTTAGAGATACCACAAAGGTTCCATTCAAAGGTAAAGGCAACATCCCAATCAAGTTGAAGAACGGCGATTCCAGCTACATCGCCGATGTGTATTATGTCCCAGCCATAAAGCAGAACCTGATCAGCTTAGGACTACTTTTGGAGAGAGGCTATACTTTTTACTCGGAGAATTGTCATCTGACAATTAGAGACAACAATTGGAGATTAATGGCCTATGTGAAAATGTCCAAGAACAGGATGTTTCCTTTGAACATCCAGTATGATGCAGCAAGGTGTTTGAGTGCCATCACCAACAGTGAAGAATGGCTTTGGCACCTAAGGCTTGGACATCTGAATTTCACGAGTCTGAAGATGCTATCAAGCAAGAAGATGGTCAAAGGTATGCCTCATATTGATCATCCAGATGAAGTCTGTGAGAGTTGTGTCCTCAGCAAACATCACAGATCCAGTTTTGCCAAAGAAGCCAACTGGAGAGCAAAGAGGCCACTGGAGTTAGTACACACAGATTGTGTGGCCCAATTACGCCTATGTCGACTGGACAAAATAGGTACTTCCTCACTTTTATTGATGATTTTAGCAGAAAGACGTGGATATACTTTCTGAAGAGGAAGTCAGAAGTATTCAATTGTTTTAAAGATTTTAAAGCAATTGTGGAGAAGCAAAGTGGCTACATGATCAGAACCGTGAGATCTGATCAAGGTGGAGAATATACAGCCAATGACTTTGAAGCCTTTTGTACACAACAAGGCATCAGACATCAGACAACACCAGCTTATACACCACAGCTGAATGGTGTAGCAGAAAGGAAGAATCGCACAATTCTTGACATGGCAAGAAGTTTGCTCAAAGCAAAGAAGTTGCCCAAGCAATACTGGGCTAAAGTTGTATCATGTGCAGTGTATCTGTTGAATCGCTGTCCAACTAGAAGTTTGCAAGGCGTCATTCCAGAAGAAGCATGGAGTGGTCACAAACCAAGTGTTACTCATCTACGAGTCTTTGGTTGTGTGGCATATGCACAGATCCCAGATGCAAGAAGGAGAAAGCTCGATGATAAAAGCGAGAAATGCATCTTTGTCGGATATGGTGAAAGAAGGATGGGATACAAGCTGTATAATCCCATCACGAAGAAGGTAATCATGAGTAGAGATGTTATCTTTGAAGAAGATAAATCTTGGCAATGGAATGATAACCAAGAAGCAGTCAGATGGATCAACACTGATTTGATCCTTGAAGGTGAAGAAGTACCAATAGTACTTGTCGAAAAACCGATTGTGCCAGCAGCTGAACCACAAAGTTCGGTACACAGTTTCCCTGTATTCAACAGGAGGAACACACTAGGAGCATCATCATGAACACCACCATCAGCATCCTCATTAGAAGGACCAAGAACGATGCAAAATCTTGAAGAGTTGTACGATGCCACTCAAGTCATGGAAGATACAACTTTGTTTTGTTTCTTTGCAGATAGTGACCCACTAAGCTTCAATGAAGCTGTCACATAAGAGAAATGGATTAAAGCAATGGATGAAGAAATACATGCCATTGAGAAGAATGATACCTGGAAGCTGACTTATCTGCCAGAAAACAAGAAAGCAATAGGTGTCAAATGGGTCTACAAGACAAAGAAGAATGCAAAAGGAGATGTGCAAAGATACAAAGCCAGATTAGTGGCCAAAGGCTACAAACAGAGAGAAGGCATTGACTATGGAGAAGTATTTGCTCTAGTAGCCCGGCTAGAGACAATCAGACTGATGATCTCACTAGCTGCACAACATAGATGGAAGATCTATCAACTCGATGTGAAGTCACCATTTCTGAATGGCTTCCTAGAAGAAGAGATCTATGTTGAACAACCACTTGGATACATTGAAGCTGAAAATGAAGGCAAAGTATACAAGTTGAAGAAAGCTCTCTACGGTTTGAAGCAAGCTCCGCGCGCTTGGAATACCAGAATTGACAGGTATTTTCAAGATAATGGATTTGAAAAATGTCCATATGAACATGCAATATATGTGAAGAAAGGAGCAGATGGCAGCATCTTATTTGTGTGCCTATATGTTGATGATTTGATATTCACTAGCAACAATCC
This sequence comes from Populus alba, assembly GCF_005239225.2. Lineage (NCBI taxonomy): Eukaryota > Viridiplantae > Streptophyta > Magnoliopsida > Malpighiales > Salicaceae > Populus > Populus alba. The sequence continues at coordinate 19,696,832 of NC_133297.1, read as the reverse complement.
CACCATGTTTGAAGACTTCAAACGAAGCATGGTACAGGAGTTTGAGATGACAGACATTGGTCTAATGTCACATTTTCTTGTCTTAGAAGTAACGCAGAAGGAAGAAGGGATTTTTGTATCCCAAAGCGGTTACGCCAAAGATATTCTTGAAAGGTTCAAGATGGAAAGCAGCAATCCGGTATCAACTCCAGTTGAGAATGGAGTGGAATTGAGGAAGAGTAAGGTTGGAAATGTTGATCCAACTTACTTCAAAAGCTTAGTAGGAAGCTTAAGGTACTTGACATGTACCAGACCAGATATACTCTACGGAGTCGGACTCGTTAGCAGATACATGGAGACACCAGACCAGTCTCACTTGAATGCAGCCAAGAGAATTCTTCGCTACATCAAAGGCACAATGAATGAAGGTATGTTTTATACCTCAAGTAAAGACTTTAATCTTGTAGGCTACTCGGATAGTGATTGGGGTAGAGATTTGGATGAAAGGAAAAGCACAACAGGGTTTGTCTTTTTCATGGGAGACACATCTTTCACATGGTCATCCAAGAAGCAATCGATTGTAACATTATCAAACTGTGAAGCTGAGTATGTTGCTGCCAACTCAGCCGTATGCCATTCAATATGGTTAAGGAATATGCTGAAGTTTTTGGGATTTCCTCAAGAAAATCCCACAGAGATTTATATTGACAATCGATCAGCAATCGCATTGGCAAAGAATCCAGTGTATCATAAGAGGAGCAAACATATTGATACACGTCATCACTTTATCCGGGAACATGTGAAGAATGAAGAAGTCCAACTGATATCTTGCAGAACAAATGATCAAGTTGCAGACATCTTCACAAAGCCATTGAAGGGAGAAGTATTTATCTGATTAAAGTTCATGCTTGGCATGACATCCCTCAATTGAGTTTAAGGGGGAGATTTGTTGAATATTAAACTCAATATCCAGAAGGTCAAGGAAGGCAACCACCCACCGACCAGCCGCAGCCGCAGCCGCCAGCCGCCTTCACACCATCGGCCGCCAGCCGCCTTCACACGTGAAAGTTTGTTTTTTTCGTATTCTGAATTTGTGTATAAATAGAGTGCCCAGCTTCGGTTAATGTGTGTGGAGAGAATAGAGAGAAACACTAGATATAGAGAGAGAGGGCGTGTATTAATCTTGTGCGTTATTGTAAGCTTCTTGTTTTTGTAATAAAACTTTGTGTTTTATCCCCTCTGAGTGTTTCAAAGCCACCACCAGTGGTTTCTCCCACCAACACTTTCTTTCTTTGAGAACATAGGCAGAGAGGAGGACAAGGAAATAAGAAACCCATAGACAAAAGCACCAGCATCACCACTGACTGCCTCTTCTCCAGCACCAGCTTCCAAAACCAGAGGAAGAAGCTAAAAAAAAAAGAGAGGAACGAGCAGCTCACAGAAGGGAACACCGACAGAAGGGCAATGAATGAATGCAGGGATCTTGAGGCAAGGATAGACGACCAAGAAAGACTGAAAAATCCGGGTCGCCACTTCCAGCACTTGGTAAGTTGTGCTTTCCCTTCTTCTTGTATTTTAATTACATGCTACTATAGCGGGCATGCGTGAACTGCTCACGCACGCCTGCTGGTGAAAAAAAATGGTTAGCTGGGTCAAGCTTGTGACCCAGCTAGGCTTGCTTGGTCCAGCCCAGCCCCAAAACAAATATTAAAAAATTAAAAAATAGAAAAATAAAAAGTAGAAAAAATAAAATATAAATAAAAAATATGTATGTATGAATAAAAATAATATAAATTTATTGGTTTATTCACTAACGCCAGAGTTAGGAATAAGAATACTAGTTTAAATTTATATTATTTTTATTCATTGTATTTTATTTTATTTAGCTAGAAAAATAAAAAAAAAATATGTGCATGCGTAACAATAAATGTATTTTATTTGTTTATTCACTAGCGTTAGATTCAGAATAAAAATATTGATATAAATTTATTTTATAGCTACGTAATATTTACCAACGCCAGAGTTTGAATTATTCGTAGTTGAATATTCACTGGCGCCAGAGTCAGAAATATTATAAGCAAATTATCATAACGTAAACTAATAAACATTTAGCAATTTAAGACAAAACCAACAATGCAGTCTGCCTCAAGCAGAACGTTTAAGGGGTGATAATATCTTCCCTTTTACGTAACCAATCCCGAGCCATAAAATCTCTGTTGACCAGTTAGGGTTCCTAGTTAGGGTTCCTCTTTAAACAAGACATTTTTTCCTAAAAGAACAAGATGCCAAATATCTATTATTTTTTCCATAAATCAAGATTATTTTTAGGGCCGCCTCGATGTCGGATGCGACAAGACTTGAAAATATTGTAAAAGCATTGGCTCTGGCTATAACATTGGATCCAAGAGTATTGAGTTTGGCTACAACGTCAAACTTAACAATAATATTAATAATAATATTTTATTTGTTTGTCAAAACTTTTATTTTTTTAATCTTTCAAAAAAAAATTTATAGTTTTTATTTGATAATAATAATAGATTTTAAAATTTTGGGACAGGCGGGTTCAAATAGGGCAGGATCCAACACTGATGGGTCTAGCAACGGCTGAACCCAAAGTTATTTTGTGTCCTTCCTGGGCAAGACCCAACTCGAATGGGTCCTGCTAGGCAGGACCCAACTTAATATATTTTCTTGGGTGTGACTGTGCAGCCAGACCCAATTTTAATGTATTTTAAAAAATACAAAAACATAAAAAATATTAATTTTAAGTAAAGAAAACAATAAAAAAATTAATTTTTTTTCAAAGCATTTTTGAAACCCAAAACCAAACATGCTTTAATAAATATATTGAGATAATATTTTTAAATATATTTTTTATATATTCACATCAAAATAATACAAAAACATCTTAATATGAATTAAGGAAAGATATTAATTTCTAGTGAAAAAATAATAATAATAATAATTTATTTTAACCTTAAAATCAAATCTATGTTTTTTGTTATAGCAATAATATTTATTTTAATTTTAATAATATTAATGAATTTAATAACATTTATAATATTAATAATAATATCTAACTTGTTTGCCAAATTATTTTTTTTAATCTTTCAAAAGCAATTATGTTTTTATTCAATAGTAATAATAATTTTTTAAAATTTTTTAATGATAATAATAATAATAATATTTATCATATCATATTAATAATAATACTAAACTTGCCTAACCAAAGTTTCTACAAAAAAATTTTCTTTTTAAAAAATTATTAACAATAATAATAATAATGATAATTGTTATTATATTTTGTTTTTCATTTTTCTGCCATGCACGGTCTGCCAATCCACCCGTGCGGGCTCTAAACCAAAGGGTGGGCAGCACAAACCTTGATGGCCGAGTGTGCACCCAATGTTCGGGTATGCAAACCCTGCGTTGTTAGGGTGCAGACCCCAGAGTTACAGGGTTGCAGACCTGCTTGTCCTGGGGATGCAACCAAGTGTCGTTAGGGTCTGCCTCGAGTCCCCATGGCTGGGCAGACCAAGCCCTAGGTGGCTGCAACCTAGGGTGCAGTCAGACGCGCTTGGCATGCCAACTGCCTTGTCCTGGCAGCTCAAGCACCAGGTGTACACAGCCCTAGGGGTTGTGCCTTAAGCCTGGCTCTTGGCGCCTACAATAATATTTTATTCAAAAACATTTTTTTAACATTAATAATAATGATAATTGTTATTATATATTTTTCAATTTTCTTCTATCATTAACATTAATTCTTTTAATTACAATAAAGAAAATAATATTTAGAATACAAATAAAAATATTTTTTATATTAATACTTTGAATTATAATAAAAATAATAATACTATAAGACAAATAATAACATCTTTGATATGAATACTTGAATTATAAGAAAAATAATAATATTTATAATATAAATAATTATATTAAGAAACCAAAGAATATTTATAACACAGATTATAATATTTTTTTTATATTAATACTTAGAATAAAAATAATAATAATAATATTATAACGCAAATAATAATATCTTTCATATGAATACTTTGAATTATAATAAAAATAATAATATTTATTACACAAATAATTAGATTAAGAATTCCAAGAATATTTATAACACAAATAATAATATGTTCTATATTAATACTTTGAATTATAATAAAAATAACAATATTTATAACACAAATAATAATATCTTTGATATCAATATGTTGAATTATAAGAAAAATAATAATATTTATAACACAAATAATAATATTTTTTTATATTAATACTCTGAATTCTAATAAAAAATAATATTTTAACACAAATAATAATATCTTTGATATGAATACTTTGAATTATAAGAAAAATTAAAATATTTATAACACAAATTAACATAAATAATAATATTTTCTATATTTATACTTTGAATTATAATAAAAATAATATTATTCATTACATAGATAATACTATTTGTAATATTAATAATTTTAATTGTACTAAAAATAATAATATTTAGAGCACAAATAATACTATTTTTAATATTAATACTTTTAATTCTAATAAAAAATAATATTTATAATACAAATAATAATATTTATAATTATAATACTTTTAATTATAATAAAAATATAATATTTATAAGACAATAATAATTTTTTAAACAATAACAATATTGATAATTATTATTATATATTTGTTTTCATTTTTCATCTCCGCAGGGTTGCAGGTAAAGTGCTCGGGTGTGCAGACCTGCTCGCCTCATGGGTGTGCACACCTAGAGGTGGGGGGCTACAGACCTGCTCACTTTGGGGTTGCAGCCAGGCACTCGGGTCTGCCCCTAATGCCCAAGGCTGGGCAAACCAAGCGCCAGGTGGTTGCAGCCTAGGGTGCAGCCAGGCAAGCATGGCCTTTCCAACGCCCAGGCCTGGCAGCCAAGCGCTAGGTGTCTGCAGCCCCAGTGGGCTTGCTTCCAGCTTGGCGCTTAGGGCCTACAGGCTGCAGCCTTACCATACCCCACCTAAATAGTACAGTCCAAAGTAAAAGCACTCATAGTCTACAATGCATAACAATGCAATCCACAGTAAAAGCATTCATAGTGCACAGTAGCCCGTGCTATAGTAAAATACTGATAAGTTTTAGTTATAGTTAATTCTTCAAATAGAAATCAAACCTGTAACCTAACTATATGTAGGAGTCATATTATCCAGAATATTCTTAAAAACCAATTTAAAATTAATTGAAAAAATCTACCCCATAAATCAAAATGAAAAAACCATACAATGATTTGTGCAATCTGCACACATGAGATGGAAGAGAAGAGTCAACAAAACCTGGAGGCTATTTCATGTAGACCTCTTCAGTAAGAATGATTATTACTTAAAAGTGCATGTTTATCAAGGTTTTATATCATCATTTTGCACTTGAAGTATCAATAACTCCTTAACTAAAGCATGTTTTGTAATAACAAGTTTGATACTATAAGATACCTTAATTTATGGTAAATGCTCATCTTAAATGTAGGCCTAACACATAAATGAAAGGATTGATTGATGAGTTTAAGTATTGAAAGTGAAAGGACAAAGAGATGGCCAAACTTAGAAAAGAGATGCTGGTGCAGTCCAAACCGGAACATTGCTCGGTAATTGTATCATATCTGAAGCTCTAGATCTCGGATTTAGGTCCAATTTATATGGATGGAAAGCTAAGACATAGGCATACAACTTTCATGAAGAGCCCAAGAATTAAAAAGGCTGTTTTGAAGTCCAAATTGTTGGAACAACGAAGAAGTCCGAATTTGTCTTGCAGCCCAGACACTGTTCAATGTTCAACCCATATCTTGAGTTCGAGAAGTCCAAATGATCTCATCTTTTTTTTGTTGGAAAGCTGAGATAATTTCCTAGAAGCTTCATGAGAATTGTCAGCAATGACGTCTTGTTCAGACAAGAAGATAAGAATTGTCACCAAGTCAAGATGTGGCCACCCACTCATCAATTAGTCAACAAATCAATAGTTCCAAATTTTGGCCTATAAAAGGAGGCATTTACCATGTATTGAGGCATCTTGGTTTCCAGATCAAGATCGTGCTCTTGCTTTCTCTCTTTGTATTGCTTATGTTTTGCTTTCATTAATATCAAGCTTATGCATTTCATTTCCTTTCCTTTACTTAGTTAACTTCTTTCTCATTTATGTTCTTATCTTGTTCATTTATGTTTCTTTCTTTCATTATGTTTAGCTAAGTTAATTATGTCAAGGTGAAAAGGTTACACTAATGGTGTAAGAATAAGTATAATATAAACTTAACATGGACCTTAATGTTGGATACTAACATGTTTTATATTTGTTATCTTGTTCACTTTTAATACTTTGCTTGTTAAATGGTTAATCTAGATTTATGTTGTGTGTCGCACCCTCGCGGCGGAGCACGGCGTCGCGGCGATTTTTCCTATTGTTTTGGCTTGATTGGTTTTTTGGAGTAAAGGAGTCGCCACCTAGTATTATGGTCACTAGGAACCCTAACTGGTCTTTTAGAGAATCTAAGGCAAGGGAATGGTTGCGTAAAGGGAAGGTATTAACACCCCTAGTACGCCCTACCTAAGGTAAGCTGCTTGGTGTTTGGGTTTGCTCTATAATTGCTATGGTGTTGGTGTTTTCTAATCCCATCAGTTTTCCTAGGTTTGATTCAAATAAAATTTATTAGGATAGAAATCCAAGGAGATTCCATGTGCTTCGAAAGCTTATTTTTTCCCTTAGTATTTCAAAAGTTTGCGACTCGTAAATCGCAAGGAGGAGGGACAAAAATTTAGAAATCTAGGGCGCTTTAAAAAAACCTATTTTTTTGCCTTAGTGTTTTATACTCTCACGGCTCGTAAACCATGGAGTAAAAAAAATTGAAATGTCCTCGATTATAATCAAGGCTTCTTTCAAGAATGTGTGAGGATTTATTATTCCTAAAAAAATTATTTTGGATATTTACCACTCAGGGTTTCTTTATCCAAATATTAACAGTGAATAATAACAAATTATTCCCAATAATATTTTGGATATTCGTCCTTTAAGGATTTCTTTATCCAAACATTAGCGGTGAATAATAGATGAATTCCCCCCAAAATAAGATTTTTATATTTTTTGGAATATTGGCCAATACCCTTTGGAGTTTTAGAAACATGTTGTAAAATCCAGAAATGCAAGAAAATAATTTTTTTTCTTGTGTTTAAGAAATCCATGCGAAAACACATTTTCGAAACTTCCAATATTTTTTGTATAAAAAAAAACATTCAAAACATGTTAGGGTATTGGCCGTATGTAACACGCAAAAAAAAAATTTATATATATTTTTTTCAAAACGCAAGCATCACAAAAAAGAAAAAAAATAGCCATACACATCCATTCCAAAATTTGCAAAAGGCCCCAAACACTATATATATATATATATATATATATATATATATATATATAAAATTTCCCAAAGCCAAACTTTACTCACACAAGATTTAATACGTCCATTTAAACCCAAATCCTATAACTAAAAAAAAATAACAAGTCTGTATCCATAATTCTGAAAACCAAAACCTGTAACAGTAACCATGACTCAACACCCATCCTTTTTCCGATCTTTAATACTGCCACACTCGTTAGTCTCATGCTGACGTAGCGGAAGCTTATTAAGTAAAAAGGAACATCGTCCCTTTGTAGGTAATTGCTCGAATCCACGAGCAGGAAATAGTTTTCTCGAATCCACGAGAGTGAGATTGAAGTTCTGAATGAAATTCTTATTTCAATGAAAATTTTAAGTCCCTGTAACGAGGATTGGTTGCTTGTATTTATAGCTGCGAATCCTAATTCCAATCAGAACGTACTTGCGGAGATAATTAATAAAGACATACAATATTCCTACTTAAAAACGTAAACTAGAGTTCTAACTTGGAAACAATAATATCAGTAGTATAGAGATCTTAAATAATGGAATCCGTGTGAAATAAGGAAAAGAGCAGTGGTGGTAAAGTGTGCTTCTAACTTTGAAGCTTGAATCCTGACGTGTTTATCCTTGCTGGACTAGGATTCCATTCCTTCCTTATGCGGTTCTACATCAGTCTCCCCTTCTTGAACAGAACGCGTCCTTGCGTTGATCAGGTGAGAAGAACATTCATCAGGGGGATGATATTCAAACAAGTCAGCAATGTTGAAGGTGGGAGAAATGGTCATTTCTGTAGGGAGGTCCACAACATATGCGTTGTCATTAATCTTCTATAGGATTTGAAAAGGGCCATGCTTTTTATGGTTCAGCTTGCTATACGTTCCTGCTGGTAGTCGCCCCTTACGTAGATATATCATCACAAGATCACGAACCTGAAAGATTTTGGCTCGTCGTTTGCGATCTGCAGCTGTTTTGTACTTGACATTAGCTTCCTCTAGATTTGCTCGTACTTCTTCCTGAATTGTTTTAATCCGGTCAACCATATGCTCTGCTGCGATGCTCATTCCTGGAATCTTAGGCAACGGTGCTAGGTCCAGTGCATGATGTGGTGGATGACAGTAGACAATTTGGAATGGAGTTTTCCCCGTGGACCTGTTAAGCATGTTGTTATAGGCAAATTCAGCCTGTGCCAATGTAAGATCCCATTGTTTTGGTCTCTCCCCTAATAGGCAGCGAATTAAGTTTCCAAGAGTGCGGTTTACCACTTCTGTCTGTCCATCGGTTTGAGGGTGGCTAGTGTTGCTGAATTGCAGTGACGTATCAAATCATCTCCATAATGTCCAACAAAAATGGCTTAAACATTTCGTGTCTCGATCCGAAGTGATGGATTTAGGAACCCCATGTAGACGAACAACTTCTTTAAAGAACATATTTGCGATGTGCACGACATCTGATGTCTTTTTGCATGTGATGAAGTGTGCCATTTTAGAGTACCTGTCCACTACGACAAAAATGGAATCAAATCCACGCTGAGTTCATGGAAGTCCCAGAATGAAATCCATAGATAAGTCTTCCCAAGGGGCTGCTGGGATGGGTAACGGCATGTAGAGACCTGTGTTCTGCGTGTGTCCTTTAGCTGCTTGGCACGTGGGACAACATTTTACATGGTTACCAATATCTCGTTTTTGCTGGGGCCAATAATACCTCTCTTTTGCCATGGCCACTGTTTTGTCCCGACCAAGATGGCTTCCCAAAACCACCACCATGTAGCTCGCGGGTTATCTGTTCCCGTAAGGAGCTCCTGGGGATACATAACTGATTGCCCCGGAATAAATATCCTTCTTGAATATGCATGCCTTCCTGTGAGAGTCCCTGTAGGCATTTGGTCCAGATAGGGCCAAAGTCTTCATCCTCTGCATACAAATCCTTGAGGCAGTCGAAACCCATAACTTCAGTCTGTATGGTGACAAGCAATAACGCCCTTCGACTTAGAGCGTCCGCTACTTTATTTAACTGTCCAGCTTTATGTTTCAGGGAGAAGGTGAACCTTTGGATGAAGGATATCCAACGTGCATGCATTCGGTTCACACTGTTCTGGTTATTGATGAATTGTAAGGCGTGGTGATCATTGAAGAGGATAAACTCCGTTTGCACTAAGTAGTGCTCCCAAACCTTTAAAGCATGAAACACAACATAAAGTTCAAGTTCATAGGTGGACCATTTCTTGCGAGATTCATTTAGTTTCTCGTTGTAGAAAGCAACAGGTCGGCCTTCCTGAGATAATACAGCACCAACACCGATGATTGATGCATCACACTCCACGTCAAATAATTTGTCAAAATCTGGCAATGCGAGAACTGGAGAGGAAGACAACCTCTCTTATTTTGCTTTCATCGACTTTAATCCCTTCAGCACTCACAACAAATACCAAAAATAGCAAACTACTGGTCATGAATTCGCACTTTGTCAAATTAACATACAACTTGTTCTGTTGTAATACTGTTAGCACTTCCCTCAAGTGCTCAAAGTGGTCAGACTTGCTTTGGCTATTAATTAAATATCGTCGAAGTACACTACAACAAAACGGCCGATGAAGGGTTTAAGTACCTGAATCATTAGGCGCATGAAGGTACTCGGGGCGTTGGACAGTCCAAAGGGCATTACTAGCCATTCATATAAGCCCTCTCTCGTCTTGAAAGCAGTTTTCCATTCATCCCCGGGTCTAATTCGAATCTGATGATACCCACTTCGTAAATCAATTTTTGAAATTTTTTTTTATCCTGACAGCATGTCTAGCATATCCTCTAGGCGAGGAATTGGAAACTGATACTTAATTGTGATTTTGTTAATGGCTCGGCTGTCTATGCACATGCGCCAACTACCATCGTTCTTTGGTACTAGCAAGGCTGGTACCGCGCAAGGACTCATGCTTTCCTGAACTAGTTCCTTTCTGATAAGTTCTTCTACCTGCTCTTGTAGGATCTGACTCTCTTTCGGACTCATCCGATAATGGGGTCGATTTGGCAGACTAGCCCCTGGAGTTAAATCAATTTGGTGCTGAATATCTCGCATGGGGGGTATCCCATCTGGTAGCTCTGATGGTATGATTTCCTAAAACTCTGCTAGTAACGGTTTTAGCTCCTGTGGAATGTTGTGAATTTCAGTACCGATTCCTCCCTCAATTACTACTGCAAGCAACTCTTCTGTTTTCTTGGCTTCGTCTATAAAGTTTTCTCCATCGACTAGAAGAACTGACTTCCCTTTAGCTTTCAGTTTGACTACAGAAAATTCTTCCTTTATTGGACCCAACACAACTTTCTGCCCCTTACTCATGAAGATATACACGTTATCGCGCCCCTTGTATATAACATCTACATCAAACTGCCACGGTCTGCCTAGAATTATATGACAGGCGTCCATTTCAACTACGTCACAAGTAATGTTGTCTATGTAATTTTGCCCAATGGAGAATTGAATATGGCAAATTTCTGTGACCCTTGCTTCTGCACCCTGTCTGATCCAGCCGATCTTATATGGTGATGGATGTTTCTCCGTCTTTAACCCCAGTTTTGTTACCATGCTCTTTGAGATTATATTTTCATTGCTGCCGCTATCTATAATTACATCACATACTTTTTTGTTCACAGTGCACCTGGTTCGAAATATGTTGTGTCGCTGCGATTGTTCTATCTGTTTTGGCGCAAGTAGTAGTTTTTGAACTACTAGGGAACGTGACAATAATTCTCCCTCATCTCCCCCTGTGACTTCGTCCTCTTCATAGGTGTATGTTAATTCATCTTCTACTCCTTCTGCTGTCAACTCTGGTTCTATTAAGTTCACTGTGCTCCGCTTGGGACATTGGTTGGAGCGATGTCCTGGCTGCCCACATCGATAGCATTTATCTGTCGATGGGCGAGCATAAGGATTTCTAGGTGCTTCTATCACTCCTCCAGTTTTTTAGGGTGCCCCATTACTGTGTGGTCCTTTGGAAGTATTGGTGAGCGGTGGTTGAAAAGCTGGAAGCTTTCCTTTGTCTACTACAACCCGATTAAGATCAAAAGAGCTTCTCGTTCCAGCTATCGACTTTGCCCTTTCCAGTTGTGCTTCTGCTTTTGTAGCCAGGTTGATGGCTTCAGTTACAAAATATATAGTTTGCATGGAGACCAGATCCTGTATAGCCAAACGTAGACCACTCACAAACCTGCTGACTTGTTGTGCGTCAGTTTCTGATAGATTATTATGTGATGATAATCTATGGAATTCTTCAACATATGTTTGCACTGTTTTGCTTCCTTGTATGCAATCCTGATATTGTTGAAATAGGATTTGTTCATAATCTAGTGGTAAATATCTTGCTCGTAGAAGCCATCTCATCTTTGCCCATGTTTGCACCATCCCTTTTCTTTGTCGCGCCCGTGTGAGTTGCTCCCACCAAGCAGAGGCTCCTCCCATCAATCTGTAAGCAACCAATTTTACCTTCTTATCTTCAGGGATTTCCATGTAGTCGAAAAACCTTTCAACTACGACTAGCCAATCAAGAAACCCCTCTATTTCTAACTGACCATTGAAACTGGGTAAATCCATTTTCATACGGAAGGTTTGCGGTTCTCTTCCTCCCATATTGCGTTGTCCCTGGCGATTGTGTCGAAACATGTGTTTGACATATTCCTCATCATCACTCAGTTCGTCCTCGTAAGCTAACTGCCTACGTGGAAGTGGATGGCGTTCACGAGCAGGAGCAATCCTTTCTCTGCAATTTTTGCCTTCATGCTGCAGGTTATTTCCTGTTGTTAGCCTAGCAAGGGTTGCTTGTATGGCTTGTAATGCTTGCTGGGTCTCACGTTGGAAGTTCCTGAATTTAGTTTGTGTGATCATGATACGATCCAGGCAAGGTCAAATTCGGATTTTGACGTAAAATTTGCAACTATCCAGTTTTACAGAAATAGTCATAATTCTCAATCCTACCGTTGGATCGGGCTAAAATTTTATGTGGAGGTTCCTGACATGTTTTCCTACCTTGGGTTAAAATATCATGTCAATCGGACTTCGGCAAGGCATCCAAACACGGGTCAAAAGAGGTTGTACGGGTTTTGTTATTTACTTCCTTTTGACTTGTGGACTTCCTATTTGGCTAGGATTCTTTTCCTAAAAGGATGCGGCAGCTTATTTTGGGAATCTCCTAATTCTACAAAGATCTTTAATGGGCTGCAACATAGTTTCCAAGTGTGGTAAGGATTCATAAATGTTTCAGAATCCTTTTCTTACAAGGATTCCTTATTCATCCTAGCTACAAAAAGGAAAGAAGATTTCAGAACTAATTCTACCTTCAGATTTGATTCTCCTAGCTTATATAGGACTTCTAAAGGGCTACAAATATGATCCTATCATATTTAGGATATTAAATTCGGATTTATTTATTTTATTGTTATTTTCTTCCTAGTTTAGGGTTTATTTATATTATTTGGCTTTAATTGTAAGTGGGCATCCTATAAGTCCACATAAGGGGTCCATTAGGGTTTATTTAGGTCTAGAGTCAGTATAAATAAAGGCATAACCAGACATGTAAGTTAGACAATTCAGATTAATAAAACTTCTTGTTTGCCGCATTTTGTGTGTGTGTGTTGGTGAGATAATCTCCCTTCCATGGTTCTTTAAAGAACTGAAAATGACTTATCGAAGAACAACTGTCTTCGTGGCGTCATCCTTATACTTCTCATTCGCGAATCAATATTCGTTGGGTGGGGGTCTCCGTTTTCAATAGTGCTGGTGCCTAGGTACAAGTTATCTTTGTGTCACACTCCTATCAAACCTGATTTACTTGGCTTTCCGGGAATTGGTGTCTTTGCATGTGGGTTGCGTGACCATGTGATCACGAGGTTCGCATCATTAATGATACGGTTCAGCCCTGTGATACGACCCAAGTAAGGTCAGATTCGGATTTTGGGGTAAAAAGCACAACAGTCCAGGTTTATGGCAACAGTCATAATTCTCAATCCGACCGTTGGATCGGGCTAAAAATAAAAATTAAATTCGAGGTCATTTGGATATCGGTTTCTTTAGGTTTCTCGAATTAGGTCTTGTTTTGTCGTAACGGGTCTGTTTGGTGTTATCTTTCAAAACTTGTTTTGTTTCTGTTGATTTCGTTCCTGCCATTATACTATCATCATATTTTGATATTTGGCTGTTGTTTAAGTCATTTTCATCACCCTCGCATTAGTTTGTTTTTCGATAAGTTCTGGTCCAAACAAAAGTCAGATTTGTATTATCGAGTCTAAATCAATGTTCTTCATGCTATAAACTCTATTCTTGTCATCGTCTTCTTGTTTTTTTTTCCCCTATCTATGTCATGTATTCACTAAGGGAGAGGGAACAGAGGAGGATTGTAGATCAACGATGCGAAATACTAAGCCATGGTTTGGGGGGTTCTAGAACGAGAAGTTGATAAGTGTAGAAGATTATTCTATGATCTTGAAGCTTCATGGGAAAAAGAGGTACAACACCAAAAGGATGAAAGACAAAGGAGTTTCGCTGTGGTTATCATTCAAAAGTATGTACGCAAGTGGTTAGTACGGCGTGCTTATTTGAAATTCTTATCAGTCACTACTTCTGTACAGTGTTGTTGGAGAAAGGTGTTAGCAATAAGAGGATTCCGAAGGCTTAAACAAGAGGCTACTGAAGTCACCATTAATGCTATTCAAGATTCGAGGGCGAATCTTCTTGAAGAGGGAGGGAATGATACGGTTCAGCCCTGTGATACGACCCAAGTAAGGTCAGATTCGGATTTTGGGGTAAAAAGCGCAACAGTCCAGGTTTATGGCAACAATCATAATTCTCAATCCGACCGTTGGATCGGGCTAATATTTTATGTGGACTCTCCAGGCATATCTTACTACCTTGGTTTAAAATTGCAGGTCAATCGGAGTTCGGGAAGGCACCCCAATACTGGTCAACAGAGGCTGTACGGATTTTGTTATTTACTTCCATTTGACTTGTGGACTTCCTATTTGATTAGGATTCTTTTCCTCCAAGGATGTGGGAGCTGGTTTTGGGAATTTCCTAGTTCCACAAGGATCTTTAATGAGTTGCAATATAATCTCCTATTTTGGCAAGGATTCATTAATGTTTCAGAATCCTTTTCTTATAAGGATTCCTTATTCATCCTAGCTACACAAGGAAAGAAGGGCTGGTGGTATTTATTGACAAGTTACTTATTTTTATTATTTTCTTTCATGCTTGGGCTTAATTAATACTTTGTTTTCAGCTAGGATCCAAGGCTTGTTTGGATCAGGTTATGGGCTTTTTAGTTTAGGGTTTTGGGCCAGTTTTGAGTGGACCTCATATAAGTCCACATAAGAGGTCCATTAGGGTTAATTTTTCAAGAACTATTTAAACTCATGTAAGCCACAATTTCGGCAGCTTTGATGATTATTATTCTGAAATTTTCAGTTTTAACGTGTGAGAGTGATTCTTGCATTCTTCAGTTCTTGAACGAACTGAATCTGACTTATCGAAGATTAACTAGCTTCGTGGCGTCATTCTACTCATTCCAATAGTGTTGGTGCCTTGGGGTAGGTTTCCATTGTGCCACACTCCTATCAGACCTATTTTGGCTTTCCGGGATCAGATCTCAATCTTGATTGTGGGTTGCGTGACCACGTGATCACGAGGTTCGCATCAGATCATGCCCTCTTCATGTCTGCCGTCATAAGGTTTTCGTTTTCACTCCGTGTATTTGCCATCTAAACAAGTAAAAACCTGCTCTGATACCAAATGACGTAGTGGAAGCTTATTAAGTAAAAAGGAACATCGTCCCTTTGTAGGTAATGCTCGAATCCACGAGCAGGAAATAGTTTTCTCGAATCCACGAGAGTGAGATTGAAGTTCTGAATGAAATTCTTATTTCAATGAAAATTTTAAGTCCCTGTAACGAGGATTGGTTGCTTGTATTTATAGCTGCGAATCCTAATTCCAATCAGAACATACTTGCGGAGATAATTAATAAAGACATACAATATTCCTACTTAAAAATGTAAACTAGAGTTCTAACTTGGAAACAATAATATCAGTAGCAGAGGGATCTTAAATAATGGAATCCGTGTGAAATAAGGAAAAGAGCAGTGGTGATAAAGTGTGCTTCTAACTCTGAAGCTTGAATCCTGACGTGTTTATCCTTGCTGGACTAGGATTCCATTCCTTCCTTATGCGGTTCTACATCACATGCAAAAGGAAACGACTTGAGCAACACCTTTATACTGAAGCAAATACAAAACTACAAACACAAACCAACGCCCAGCTAGCTCTTTTTTCAGAAAAAACAATCAAATGAAAACATGAACCGAAAGTCGGTTAAAAGACCGCCTTGACTCTAAAGGGACTTCCCTCGTGTTTCACTTTCTGGATAGAGCTTTATTTAGGAGCCAAACTCAAACTATGCAACATCCTAAGGCAAAGAGACACTCAGACAAAGAAAGGGAAAGATAATGAAAGCCTTTAAAGCTCACGGTTCCTCACAACAAGAGAATAAGAAAAGAAACGTAACTTTAACATGAACAAAAAATCTAAACTCCAAGCCATGCATGAATCGTGGGCAAGCAATGTCCTTTTGTCCAACCAGAAATGAATATCCAGAGCAAAAGGAAGGAACAGGTTTGGAACAGAAAAAAACAACAGATGTCAGGTTTCACTCTGTGTCTCTCAACTCAGCCTTATGCGGGTTCTCTCGGTTTTTTCTTCACTCTTTCTTTGCGTCTCTCTCTTCTTTCTCCTCCTTCTGTTTTTGGTCTCTTCTCTCTCTTTTTTCCTTCCCTTTCTCTCTTGTTTTCTTTTTTTTGTGCTCTTTTTTTTTTGCTGCCGTCCTTCCCCCTTTTTTTAGGTCAGCAGAGGCATAGTATATGTAGTCTATACACAACTCTTATTAGGAAAGATTCAATGCATTAATCTAGGATGCAAATCCCAGCTGATTTGCAGCCAAATAATACAAATGAGGAAACTACAATATTCTCATTGATTATGTGCTGATTCTAGTGATTTCTTTCCAACATTAACACATCATCCCAGCCATCTATGTTAGGGATAAAATCCCAGCCATTAGATGATGGTGAGGTTATTCTCTTTATGGCATTTTGCAGCTGTCAAAGGCTGTTGTCTCCTATGAATTTTAGCTGCACAAAAACGTGATTTTCCTCATTTGGTGTGGTAGAAATCCGGTCATTTATGATGATCTTCAATTAAAATCCTCATTTTAGCACTTTTCGATTCAGTCCTTGGTCAAAAAAAAATCCTTTGAATCAGTCCCGCAAACTTAGGCTATATCCTTCTCGCGGCAGAATTCTCTGCCTTCACGCTAGATATTCAAACGGGAACATCTTGAGCATCTGATATAGGAATCAAGTGATTCAAAAGCTCAAATTCATCTACGCGTCTAGGACTACAACTTTGATGAAGGAGTCAAAGTGAGATAAAATCTTTTTACAGAAAAGAAACTGGCAGTAATATAGTTGGTCAAAAAGGTGCTTGATCTGACAATGCTGAGCATCCAAATCTGACTAAGAATCTGCCCTAAGAACAATGATCCCTAGGACCTAATAAAGGTGTACGTCAATTTTTCAACATGTAATGAGTGACAAAATATACCTAGGATGGTCAAATATCGTACAAAACTGAGTCAGAATCAAAGCCTAAGTTGGAACAAAAAATTGCGACAATAGCAGAACCATTTTTTAGTGTAAATTCTGAAGGATTTATTCAACCTCAAAAACAAGATAACGAAGGAATGAATTTAGCATTCTAGTCAATCTAAGAAACCTGATGATTTTGGCAGCAAAGAGGAAGGATAAAGAGAGCAAAAAACAGCTCAAACAGGGTTTCAGAAAAAAAAATATTTCTTTTTCTGCTTTTATCAATTTTTCCAACAAACATGAGCTACACTCGGTTCAAAACGGGTATACACCGTCTCCAGCACTTGGGGTCCAAAATTGAGTAACAACAAATGCCCCCTCTTTACAATGCTTACGAAGCAAAATTTGTCAAGTGCTTCGCGTAGTAAGTGTTGTAAAGATAAATTGTCTGATCATGCTAAAACTTAGTGCTTTTCCTAAACAATGGTCTCCATATCAGGTGATCTGCCTATCTTAAAATTTCTAGAAAACACTCCATGCTTTTCTAAGAATATAGACCCATCATCGAGTGACCTACCCACCTTAAAAATTCTTAGAAAACTCCATGCTTTTCTAAGAAATGGTCTCAATAATGGGTGACCTGCCCATCTTAAAATTCTTAGAAAACTTCATGCTTTTCTAAGGAACAATTTCAATATGAGGCGACCGGCTCCTCTTAAAATTCTTAGAAAACTCCATGCTTTTCTAAAAAATGGTCTCAATATCGGGTGACATGCCCATCTTAAAATTCTTAGAAAACTCCACGCTTTTCTAAGAAATGGTCTCAATATCAGGTGATCGGCCCATCTTAAAATTCTTAGAAAACTCCACGCTTTTCTAAGAAACAATTTCAATATTAGGTAACCGACCCCTTTTAAAATTTTTAGAATACTCCACGCCTTTCTAAGAAATGGTCTCAAAATCGGGTGACCGACCCATCTTAAAATTCTTAGAAAACTCCACGCTTTTCTAAGAAACGGTTTCAATATCAAGTACCGGTCCATCTTAAAAAATTCTTAGAAAACTCCACGCTTTTCTAAGAAATGGTCTCAAAATCGGGTGACCGGCCCATCTTAAAATTCTTAGAAAACTCCATGCTTTTCTAAGAAACGGTTTCAATATCAGATCACCGGCCCCTCTTAAAATTCTTAGAAAACTCCACGCTTTTCTAAGAAACGGTCTCAATATCGGGTGACCTGCCCATCTTAAAATTATTAGAAAACTCCACGCTTTTCTAAGAAACATTCTCAATATCAAGTGACCGGCCCATCTTAAAATTCTTAGAAAACTCCACGCTTTTCTTAGAAACGGTTTCAATATCAAGTACCGGTCCATCTTAAAAAATTCTTAGAAAACTCCACGTTTTTCTAAGAAATGGTCTCAAAATCGGGTGACCGGCCCATCTTAAAATTCTTAGAAAACTCCACGCTTTTCTAAGAAACGGTTTCAATATCAGGTCACCGGCCCCTCTTAAAATTCTTAGAAAACTCCACGTTTTTCTAAGAAACGGTCTCAATATCAGGTGACATGCCCATCTTAAAATTCTTAGAAAACTCCACGCTTTTCTAAGAAACAGTCTCAATATCAAGTGACCGGCCCATGTTAAAATTCTTAGAAAAATCCACGCTTTTCTAAGGAATAATCTCAATATTGGGTGACCGGCCCATCTTAAAATTCTTAAAAAACTCCATGCTTTTCTAAGAAACGGTTTCAATATCAGGCGACCGACCCCCTCTTAAAATTCTTAAAATTCTTAGAAAACTCCACGCTTTTCTAAGAAATGGTTTCATTATCGGGCGACCGGTCCATCTAAAAATTCTTAGAAAACTCCACGCTTTTCTAAGAAATAGTCTCAATATCGGGTGACCTGCCCATCTCAAACTTCAAAAGAAAACATCTTACCTTTAGGAAATGAAACAGTGCTGGTTCATAATTCATATTTTTTTCCATAGCTCTGTTGATTTGAGATTCTATCTCTTAGTGATTCCCAAAAACTTGGAACTAATTTGGGCTTTCATCTCACCTTTCCTGCCAGGTTAGTGTTATGACAAATAACATGCATGTTTTTGTTACTTGTCTTGGAAACATAGGTCCCCCTTTCGTTGTAAACTTTTTCGAGCTCTTGTTTCCATTTGTTTGTCCAACCTTTTCTCTTAAACTAGAATGTGCTCCACACACTATACTTCATATCCTTTTGGTGAAGAGATCTTTGGTTCCTTATGGGGCCCTTTCTTGCTCCATTGAGTATTGTCCTTTATTATTATTTTTGACAAGAAAACTCAAAAGTTTTGGTTTTGTTCATGAAAACTGCAACCTTCAATGCAATTAGCAATACTCGTAAAAAATTCATAAGTATGATGATACCTTTTTGGGCTTTGGTTCACTATGGACCTCTATGTGCATTTTTCTTGCCCCCAGTGTGGTGTGCAATACGTGTTAGTTTTAAAATTGGTTTGGTTCCCTCTAATTGACGGAGTCATTTCCTTAGTCATACTTTAAAAAAAAAATTCTTTTAAGTAAAAGCTTTCAAATGCTATGAGATCATACGTTTTATGAAAAAAAAAGGGGTTATTTACAAAGAGAATTCATGGCTGAACTTTATTTTATTGATTGGGAAGCATAGTATTTCTTTATAGAGTCGGCATTTATAAGTTTACCTAGATCTTCTCCATCCATTTTAGATAACAATAAAGCTCCTCCCGAGAATGCTTTCTTTACCACCAAAGGGCCCTCATAGTTAGGCGTCCATTTACTCTGATCATCTCCAGGTAAAGGCAATATTTTCTTCAATACAAGATCTTCTTCGTGGAATCCTAGAGGTCAGACCTTCTTATCATATGATTTGGCCATTCTTCTTTGGTATAGTTGATGATGACAAATTACAGCTATCCTCTTTTCATTTATCAGATTCAACTATTTATATCTAACTTTTACTCACTCTACCTCTTCTAGCTCGGAGTCTATCAATACTCTTAATGAGGGGATTTCAACTTCTAAAGATATCACCGCCTCCATTCCATATACCAACGTATACAGGGTGACTCCTGTTGAGGTTTGGATTGCAATGCGGTACGCGTGAAGGGAAAATGGCAACATCTCATACCAATCCTTGTAAGTGACTACCATCTTCTAAATAATCTTCTTGATATTTTTGTTAGTAGCTTCTATCGCACTATTCATCTTCGGCATGTATGGCGAGGAATTAGAATACTTGATTTCCATTTAGCGTAGAGTTCTATTATCATCCTGCTATTGAAGTTCTGGGCATTATTAATTTTTCTAGTGGACCATATCGACAGATCAAATATCTTTCCATAAATTTCTTCACCACTTTTTTTTTAACGTCATCCAAACATCTTAACAAAGTTTCGTCAGATGATTTCTTATACAAAGTTTCCCCATCAAGATAGAAATCCATTGCCAAACTCCTCAAAGTCTTCTTGTCGATTGTGGATGCCCCCATGGGATATGTCTGGTTTTGGATGAAATTCTTGATATCATAGTACCGAGGGTTTCCATCTATTTCCCTTTTGACTGAGTAACAATGAGCTGAGTTATTTCTTATATCAATGTGTATCGGTTGTACCTTGTGCCCAAAGTTTAATCTAGCCATAGAAGCTGGTGTGACCAAAACATCAGAATGGTTTCCTTCTCTTCCTAGATTGGTGAACTTTATTTCCTCAAATTCTCTAGCCAAATTTGATAGGTATTCTTGGTAAGGTCTCAACCATCCTTGGTTTGCCCTTTTCATTTCACTTGGAAAATAATCAAAATCGAGTCTCCAATACACATCTATCGTTCTGATGTTTAGCTCCAATGCAACCTCTAAGATCGAGAATGCAAGCTTCATACTCAGTTGTGTTGTTAGTGCACCCAAATTGCGACTTAACTAAAACCATATACTATTTCTTATTAGGAAAGATTAGCACTACCCCCACACTATTACCACAACACCATCAAAGTACATAATCCACCAATCTGATTTCCCTTCCTTGACTGAAAGCACATCTTTATCAGAAAAATCAAATTTTAACGGCTCATAATCTTTCCACAGCATGGTCAGCTAGGTGATCGGCAATGACATTCATGGCTTTCCTTGTCATATATATTATGTCGTACTTAGCTAGTAGAACTTGTCATTTCACAATTCAGCTTGATAGATAGGGGTGGGTTTAGTAGGTACTGCTTGATTTTCACAAAAGCTTCTTCACACTCTTATTCCAAATTCCAAGATTCTTCTTCCTTAACAATTGAAGATGAGGTCATAAGTTGTGGTTAATTGGAATATAAACCGAGCAATGTAATTCAACCTTCCCAAGAACCTCCTTACATCCTTTTTTAGTCTTAGGAGTTGGCATAGATTAAATAACCTTTACTTAAACAGGGTCCACTTCTATCCCTTTGTCACTCATCATAAATCCCAAAAACTTCCTAGAGTTGACCCCGAATGAACACCTTGCATGGTTAAGCCTCAACTTTGTACTTCCTTAGTTTTTTCAAATAATTCCTTCAATATTTGGACATGATTCTCTCCCTCTCTAGATCATGTCATCCACGTATACTTTAATCTCTTTTTGCATCATGTTGTGAAATAGGGCCACCATGGCCCTTTGGTAGGTGGCCCCGACATTTTTTTTAACCTTAATATCATGACTTTGTAGCAAAAGGTTCCCTATGGTGTTACCATGGTTGTCTTCTCCTTATCCTATTGTGCCATTTTCATCTGATTGTAGCGCGAAAATCCATCCATAAAAGAATATATGGAGCTACAAGTTGCATTGTGTGATAAAGGAAAATTGTCTTTAGGGCTAATCCTAAAGTCCACACAAACTCTGATTTTATCTTCCTCTTTAGGTACTACCACTATGTTGGAAACACATTGAGGATACTTGACTACTTTCTAGAAAACCAACATCCCACTGCTTTTCAAATTTTGTCTTTAACTTGATCAAGGCATCTTGATGAGTTCTTCCCAACTTTTGCTTAATTGGTTTGCATCTTTCTAATAGTAGTACCCTATCCACCAGGCATATCTATATAATCTCAGAGTAATGCAATCAAATCTTCTCACTTTAGGAGTGATCACAATCCTTATCCTTAGTTTTTTCTTATAATTTTTCATTACCCACATCTATTGTTTCAAACTCCTCTCTAGCGGGTTTCCAAGCTTGTTCATAGTGTCCTATTTATTTTGTGAATTCCCTAATGTTATTTTCATCCAATTCTTCCTCTTCTACAACTACTATGTATTCTTTAAAATCCGGCCATTCATTCTTAGTGTAAAGTGTAGATGTTGTTATGGAAGATCCACTTTGAAAATGGAAAGTGATGTGTAAAAACACCAAGATGAACTTTTGAAAATGCATGATCTCATTAAAGGGAAAAAATTTTCTAAAAAACATTTGCTCGAGCAAACTAATTAGGTGCGCAACATTATTCCAAATTCCTTCAAGCTCTTTTTGGTACTAAGTTCCTAGGTGTGACCTTACTTCATTTTTTCATCCTTTTCCTTAGTCAAGTGTTGTTGATTCTAGAAGAGGGACCTACGTTTCTAGGTCTACAGATACGTGCATAAGAATGCTTGAAAATGCATGATACAATGCATGATTGTGATAAGAATGCTTTCTATATTGGGTATGGATGCAACCTTCTTGTGAACGAATAATAGCCACCACCTTATAAACATAGGTTCTCTTGTCACATTGCTAGGAGTACTGCCTTTTGAGTCGTTTGCTTGAATCATATTCACCAAGAGACAAATTTTGCATAAGAAGATGGGTCAACGCCCTTTTCATTAATGCTTGATAAGTTTATTACATTTATAAATACAAAATTTATTAATCCCTTTCCTCCACAAACTCTCTAGCTAAAGGTAAAAAGGCAAAGCCGTGGTTCTCAATCTTCCCTAGAAAGGCATCAGTTTCAGCTAAGCTTCGGTGATACCGAATGATGTCCCCTCCCACATTTTGTGCATTGATTCTAATAATCCGAGCATATGTAGCAGCTTCGTCCATTTTCTCATCTGTCTTGTTCTTTTTTTCTTTGAGAAACAATTGGTTCTGTTTAAAAACAGCGTTGTTGGCGTCAATTTGATCTTTGTGTTTTTCCATTGCTGCTAGCTTCTTGTCCAAATACTTCACCTTTTCACGTTCCTTGTTAAGTTTTATCCTCATAACTTTTATCTCATTCTTCTTAACCGCTAATTTTGTTTCAACATCCTCAAAACCTTTCCTTTTACTTTCTTCTTTTGCAATCCCCATTGAACGGCTTTCCAACTCCATATATTTCTTGTTCAAATCCTTATACTTCCCAATCCTATCCATCAGTTTGAACTGGACTTGTGCAAATTTTTCTTGGTAATATTCTGCACTTCCTTGGCATTCGTTAAAGTCAATCTCCATTTCTTCAAGTTTAGAGCAACTTTGCATCTAATCCAAACTCATCCCTCTTAGCTCCTTCTCACTTCTTTCCCTAGCAATCTTCTCCTCGCCCAGCTTTAACTCAAGCCTTGTTATTCACACATCTCTAGAGCCTTGTTATTCGCACATCTCTAGATTGTATTTGCTCATCTAGATATGCTCTCCTTTTATCTTCTTGTAGCATCATTTCTTCCAATATTGCCTTGTCTTTTTTGCTTTTGCTCAACTCTATCCGAAGTTTTTCCACTTGTCTTCTCAACTCCTCTTCATTATTGACCCTTTTCCTCTTAATAGGCTCTTCTACAGTTTGGGGAGATTTGACTTCTACACAAGGCATGGTTGAAGCTGCTAAGTCTCTCCATCTCGCATATCCTTCACTTGCACTTGGATCCTTTAAACCTTTTATCTCAACCAAAACCAAATGCTTCCAATCTTGTTTGATGATCTCCAAAACTTCTTGTGCAATGGGATCTTTAAACAAATCAAAGAATTGAGCAATTCCCATAGTCCTTGGAATAAACTGCATGCCCTCAAGTTGCCTTACCACTAGGGCAGGAACATAACTCACATAACCTGTAATCCCTACCAATGGCACCCAACGTCTTTGTCCACAACTCATTAGGACTTCCACTGTCATTACCTATAGGGCTCTCCACTTAAAATCACTATTAGGCAAACCTTCTAATTTGTCAACCCAACCTTGGTTGTCTACATCTCCCCATTCTTCTTCTTCTACTAACTTCAGAGGTCTTTGGGTGAACCACCAAAAATTATTAAAGACAGGCTTTTTTTTTGTTTCGATATGGCTAACCATCCAGATATACAACAATTGCGTGCAACATCTCATTGCTTCTTTTCTGGTCCTCCTATAATGGTTAAGTGTCAAGATGGTTTCGGCTAAAATAACAGCCATTGGATTGATTTGTGTATTCTCATACTCTACATAAGCAGCAACGACCTCCAAACTCACTACACCCGTCTGGCTTGGGAGCAACACAAGGCCAAAAATGCCTAAAGCAATCAATCTCTTTTTTTCTAATCCTGACTTCTTTTCTAGTTCAATTTCTAACATCCTCCATTTTAGACCGGTTGTATTCTTTTCCAAAAACTTTTTGAAGTTGGCGATTCTGAGCAGTTTTGACAGTTCGGGGATGATCTTGCCAGATCTCAAAGGAAAATAAATCATATACAGATTGTTTGGAAACTCAGTCAACATTTCATATTCCTCCAAGTGGGACATAGGTATATGCTTCTAAAAGAAAAAACACTGGTAGTCTAGATCCAAAAATGAACTAAGGCTCGCACAGCTAGGCTTAAAACTTCTACATTTGCAATTTCCACCAAATGTCCGTATTTCCTAAAAAATGCATCCTTATCCACATTCTAAAAGCGAGTCGTTAACTTGTTCACCTCATTCATAATGCAATTCAGGTTCTTGATTGGTGACAATTTCTTAGCATCGCTTCTAAGGCAGTCTCCTTCAGTCAATTGTTATAGTTCAGAATTTTTCCATATTCTATGATGGAAAATTTAGCAATGGTGGCCATATCGTTCACAAGTCCTGGTCTTCAAAATGCCTTGGGGTTAGACTTGTTTTGATGCAAAAGATATTATGGAGCATACACCCTAAGGATAGGTTCTAGTTCTTTTACGTGAGACATGTGGTAGGTTTACTACTTGGTCTCTAAAAAGGGGTCTACTGTTGTCCTAGTGATCGCCCTCGTAAAGGCAATATGGGGGTTCAACAGATGGTGGGATGGCACATGTACCAATCACTATCAGTCTAAACACTCAGCAAAGAGTTGGGGTTTACACAAACTTAAACCTTGACTCAAGTCATAAGGCAAGCTGTTAGTTCCCCACTTAACTTAAAGTTAAATGTGTGTGCCCTCAAAAAGATAATAATAATAAAAGTGATGCGTGATTATACCATGTATGACAAAAAAGATGCATGCTAATGCTTTTAAACAAAGTATCATTGATATAAGAAAACAAAAACCAATAACACATAGCATAAACAAACAAATTACCAAGCATAGTCCTAAGTCCCCAGCGGAGTAGCCATCTTGTCGCACCCTCACGGTAGAGCACGGTGTCGCGGCGATTTTTCCTATTATTTTGGCTTGATTGGTTTTTGGAGTAAAGGAGTCGCCACCTAGTATTATGGTCACTAGGAACCCTAACTGGTCTTTCAGAGATTCTAAGGCAAGGGACTGGTTGCGTAAAGGGAAGGTATTAACACCCCTAAGGTAAGCTGCTTGGTGTTTGGGTTTGCTCTATAATTGCAATGGTGTTGGTGTTTTCTAATCCCATCAGTTTTCCTAGGTTTGATTCAAATAAAATTTATTAAGATAGAAATCCAAGGAGATTTCATGTGCTTCGAAAGCTCATTTTCCCCTTAGTATTTCAAAAGTTTGCGACTCATAAATCGCAAGGAGGAGGGACAAAAATTTAGAAATCTAGGGCGCTTTAAAAAAACCTATTTTTTTGCCATAGTGTTTTATACTCTCACGGCTCGTAAACCGTGGAGTAAAAAAATTGAAATGTCCTCGATTATAATCAAGGCTTCTTTCAAGAATGTGTGAGGATTTATTATTCCTAAAAAAATTATTTTGGATATTTACCACTCAGGGTTTCTTTATCCAAATATTAACAATGAATAATAACAAATTATTCCCAATAAAATTTTGGATATTCGTCGTTTAAGGATTTATTTATCTAAACATTAGCGGTGAATAATAGATGAATTCCCCCCAAAATAAGATTTTTATATTTTTTGGAATATTGGCCAATACCCTTTGGAGTTTTACAAACATGTTGTAAAATCCAGAAATGCAAGAAAATATTTTTTTTTTTGTGTGTTTAAGAAATCCATGCGAAAACACATTTTCGAAACTTCCAATATTTTTTGTATAAAAAAAAATATTCAAAACATGTTAGGGTATTGGCCGATGTAACACGCAAAAAAAAATTTTAATTTTTTTTTTTGTCAAAACGCAAGCATCACAAAAAAAAAAAAAAACAGCCATACACATCCATTCCAAAATTTGCAAAAGGCCCCAAACACTTTATATATATATATATATTAAATTTCCCAAAGCCAAACTTTACTCACACAAGATTTAGTACGTCCATTTAAACCCAAATCCTATAACTAAAAAAAAAAAATAACAAGTCTGTATCCACAATTCTGAAAACCAAAACCTATAACAGTAACCATGACTCAACACCCATCCTTTTTCCGATCTTTAATACTGCCACACTCGTTAGTCTCATGCAAAAGGAAATGACTTGAGCAACACCTTTATATTGAAGCAAATACAAAACTACAAACACAAACCAACGGCCAGCTAGCTCTTTTTTCAGAAAAAACAATCAAAATGAAAACATGAACCGAAAGTCTGTTAAAAGACCGCCTTGACTCTAAAGGGACTTCCCTCGTGTTTCACTTTCTAGATAGAGCTTTATTTAGGAGCCAAACTCAAACTATGCAACATCCTAAGGCAAAGAGACACTCGAACAAAGAAAGGGAAAGATAATGAAAGCCTTTAAAGCTCACGGTTCCTCACAGCAAGAGAATAAGAAAAGAAACGTAACTTTAACATGAACAAAAAATCTAAACTCCAAGCCAAGCAATGTCCTTTTGTCCAACCAGAAACGAATATCCAGAGCAAAAGGAAGGAAGAGGTTTGGAACAGAAAAAAACAACAGATGTCAAGTTTGAATATAGCAAGAAAGAAAAAAAAAACTGGAAAACTAACTTGCAGATCTTACTTGTCGGAATGCAGAAGATGAAGTTCAGATAGATGGAAAAACCTTTGCCTTTCGGCCTCGTTTTTCTGTGTCTCTCAACTCAGCCTTATGCGGGTTCTCTCGGTTTTTTCTTCACTCTTTCTTTGCGTCTCTCTCTTCTTTCTCCTCCTTCTGTTTTTGGTCTCTTCTCTCTCTTTTTTCCTTCCCTTTCTCTCCTGTTTTTTTTTTTTTTGTGCTCTTTTTTTTTTTGCTGCCGTCCTCCCCCCTTTTTTTAGGTCAGCAGAGGCATAGTATATGTAGTCTATACACAGCTCTTATTAGGAAAGATTCAATGCATTAATCTAGGATGCCAATCCCAGCTGATTTGCAGCCAAATAATACAAATGAGGAAACTACAATATTCTCATTGATTATGTGCTGATTCTAGTGATTTCTTTCCAACATTAACACATCATCCCAGCCATCTATGTTAGGGATAAAATCCCAGCCATTAGATGATGGTGAGGTTATTCTCTTTATGGCATTTTGCAGCTGTCAAAGGCTGTTGTCTCCTATGAATTATAGCTGCACAAAAACGTGATTTTCCTCATTTGGTGTGGTAGAAATCCGGTCATTTATGATGATCTAGCTCCCTCTCCAGCTTCCATTATCCTTCTTTAATTAAAATCCTCATTTTAGCACTTCTCGATTCAGTCCTTGGTCCAAAAAAAATCCTTCGAATCAGTCCCGCAAACTTAGACTATATCCTTCCCGCGACAGAATTTCGGCCTTCACGTTAGATATTCAAATGGAAATATCTTGAGTTTCTGATATCGAAATCAAGTGATTCAAAAGACCAAATTCATCTACGCGTATAGGACTACAACTTTGATGAAGGAGTCGGAGTGAAATAAAATCCTTTTATAGAACAAAATCTAGTAGTAATTTGGTTGGTCAAAAGGGGTCTCTGGATCAAACTCAAAAACTGATGAATGCCGAGAATCCTGATATGACTGAGAGTATGAACTAAGAACAAAAATCACAAAAACTAGCCCAAAAATAGAGTTTTTTTAGTGCAGACTCGGGTCAGTAACCTTCTCGCGGCAGAATTCTCTGCCTTCACGCTAGATATTCAAACGGGAACAACTTGAGCCTCTTATATAGGAATCAAGTGATTCAAAAGCTCAAATTCATCTATGCGTCTAGGACTACAACTTTGATGAAGGAGTCAAAGTGAGATAAAATCTTTTTACAGAACAAAAACTGGCAGTAATCTAGTTGGTCAAAAAGGTGTTTGATCTGACAATGCTGAGCATCCAAATCTGACTGAGAATCTGCCCTAAGAACAATGATCCCTAGGACCTAATAAAGGTGTACGTCAATTTTTCAACATGTAATGAGTGACAGAATATACCTAGGATGGTTAGATATCGTACGAAACTGAGTCAGAATCAAAGCCTAAGTTGGAACAAAAAATTGCGACAACAGCAGAACCATTTTTTAGTGCAAATTCTGAAGGATTTATTCAACCTCAAAAACAAGATAACAAAGGAATGAATTTAGCATTCTAGTCAATCTAAGAAACCTGATGATTTTGGCAGCAAAGGGGAAGGATAAAGAGAGCAAAAAACAGCTCAAACAGGGTTTCAGAAAAAAAATATTTCTTTTTCTGCTTTTATCAATTTTTCCAACAAACATGAGCTACACTCGGTTCAAAACGGGTACACTCCGTCTCCAGCACTTGGGTTCAAAATTGAGTAACAACATTGTGCTACACTTGGTACAACAAATACTTGGTACTTTATAGCCCATACTGTATGGTATAACCGACACCTGAGCTATGAAAGGAACTTGATTTGTTGTTAACATAAGTTATAATCATGAATGCTTGACAACATTTACAAGTATTAGCATTATTCAAATAAGATAACTAATGTAATCATGTTAACAATTTATAATCTGATTGGAACCTCTTTTATGTGTGGTTTCCAATTGAGTAATAAGAGTTTAAACTATACTCATTTGAAGTACCATTAGTGGATCCTCTAACCTTGACATTTGTTTTTATCATTGTTTAATCCTTGCATTAATCTTTCATCTCAAAGTTCTTATTAATTTCTTCCTCTTCTTTTTTTATTACTATTACTACTACTACTATTATTATTTACATTCTTGTTATATTATATGTACGTTAAGTATGCTCTGTGTTTGATCAAGGATCCTGACATTGTTGGTCTTGCCTTGTTCATTCGCATCAGAAATTTGTTTATATTATATAATATATTTCTTTGATGTTTTCATAAACTCAGTATATAGGCTGGAAACCTATGACCCGATCTTTTAGATCATTCTCAGGTATAACAATGCCACATACTGAGTATTATTATTATTACTCTTAATATTACTATTACTATTATTGTTATTATTGATGTTGTTATCGTATTGTTATTTATAATTTATACAATTAACCTCTCTGTGGTTCGACCCCGGTCTTGTCGGGTTATTTATTACTTTGACACTCCTGCACTTGGGAGAAGACATCAATCTTTTGGTCGTGTCAAAGAACGCCATTGAGGAAGGCATTATAAATATCAAGCTGATAAATCTTCCAATTTCGCGAAACTGCGATAGAGAAAACCAATCGGATGGTGTCTTGCTTAATAACTAGACTGAAGGTTTCAGAATAATTAATGCCTTCTTGCTAGGTAAAACCTGTAAACCCCGGGAAAAAAAATTTATATATATAAAAAAAAGTAAAAGTGAAGAAATTCATGCATATGGTTAAATAAAAACAGAAATTCAGAAATTTTTGAATATAAATTTCTGGGGGAAATAATTCGAGACATTATAATAAACCCGGTACTGTTGAGAGTTGGATTTAATTGAAGAGAATAATACACTTAAAGAAAAAGGGGGGCCTATATGCAAATAAGGGAAAATATAGAGTATAAATACTCTCTCCTCACCAAAAAAAAAAATCTATAGGAACCATAAGGAGAGAAGATATGGAGTTTTACACCCATTCTTGAGAAATCAAGAGAGAAACACTAAAATTCAAGAACCCATCCAAGATTAAGAGCTTATAGATGGGATAAACACTTGAGAGCAAAGGATTACCAAGAAATTGAACAACAAGAAAAGAAAGGAGGGAGTTGAAAATCTTCATCTGGTTGAAGATCAAAATCTTAATTCGTACCGGGTAAGGTATTCTAAACATAATCTTAAAAAAATTCATTTTTTTAATTCGATAAAGAATTGATGTCTTGATATTGAATCATAAGTTAGGGTTCTTAGACATAAATTGGGGAAAAGGTACTTATTGTTGAGATTAAGTTCATTTATATGTGTGGCATGTAGTTTATGAAAGTATTGTATGAAGGGGAGGGGTAGAAAAATTTGGAAAGACTTGTCTCCTAACTTTCAAAGAGATTTCGGGTAGGAGGATGAGGGGATTAGGATCGGGTTTCTCATAGAAATTGTATATTTGAATGTTAGCTAACCAAGGAAACTGATCTTGCTCAATTTGGAGATGTAGAACTCCATTTATGAGTTACCAACTGAGACTAAGTCGTCACTAATTATGTAGGGCAGTAGGACTAATTAGTTAATGAGTTATTTTGACGATCTTTGAGGCAAAACTGGGTTCTCCTCCCTTCAAAGAACTTGTAGCCTCATGTCTTACCTTTGTAATGAGATTAATCTCACTTAAAATGAAGTTTTAGAACTTTAGATATAGTTAAAAATCTGGTGAGTGTTTGTGCAGTAATAGTTGAAAAATTGGACAATAACAGTTGAAAATTGGACAGTAACAGTTCAAAATTAGACAATGACGGTTGGACAGTAACAATTGAAAATTGGACAGTAACAGTTCAAAATTAGACAATGACGGTTGGGTAGTAACAGTTGAAAATTGGACAGGAACAATTCAAAGTTACACAGTAATAGTAGACTTTTACGTGAATACTATATATAAGAATGTAAAAGAATTGTGTCATACGAACACTTGCACATTGAGATACTAACTCTGAAAATATACATGATATATGTATGTATGATATTATGAGTAAATGAACATGCATAGAAAGTAACATATGAGTAATGGATGAATATGGATTCTCTATAATATCGGCTTGAAGGAATCATAACCAAAAACTTCCTTATGATTCAGGAGGACCAACTAGGATTATATCTTCTGTTAGGGCAGGTCGTGAGACAAGCGAAGCAGGTGCGTGATTTTCGTCCTATTTGCACTTATACAATTTAAAATTATTTTGGTGAATGCAATTACAATAAATATCATGTTCAATGTAAATAAAGTCTAGCGTAAATACAAGATTAGCTTCGGCTAATGGCATTCGTGATAGCATTTGCCGAGACATGATTTACATGATTAGCTTCGGCTAATGGCATCCGTGAGAGGATTTACTGGGATATGATTTATATGATTAGCTTCAGCTAATGACATTCGTGATAGGATTGCCATGAAATGAAAAACAAGATTAAACTTTGCAAGGTCTTAGCATGTTAGTATTCCTTTTCTTTTAAATTTTATGATATGATGTGTTCGACTATGTTCATATTGAACTTACTCATAGTATATATATATTGTGTGGATTGTATGAGGTGTGGAATTATGAGGCTTGATATAAGGTATGGAATTATGGGACCTTATGATGATGGATTGATTGAGTAAATTGATAGTAGTCGATAACTTGGGATGTCCTAAATGCAAACGAAACTCTGCCGAAATTTTTTGGAAATGAAAAAAAATAAATTATCCTCAAATAAAGAGGATATGTTTGGATCTTTGAACATTGATTGAGTTGTACACTTCAGACTATTACAAAACCTCTAGCAACAAGTTGCGCTTTATAGCGCTCAATACTACCGTCAACACGACGTTTGATCCAATATACCATCTACTTCCAACAATGTTCATCGAAGGATGAAAGGAAACTAAAGACCAAGTGCGATTAGAGTGCAAAGCAACGATCTCATCACACATACCATTATGCCAAACTGCATACCGATCAACATTAGAAAATGCATGAGGCTCAGAAGAGGGAGAATGCAGTACCTGTGTGGAGGCAGAGGTGGCGGCAGCATAAGCAACTAGATTTGCTGTCTTGCTGGTGGAGACGCAGGGGAAGATTGTTGCAGTGAGAAGACCTGTGGCAGCAGATAAGAAGATAGATCAATCATAAGTTGCAGAGAAGCTGGAGAGGATGATGAAGAAGTAGTCGCAAGCATAGGATTATCAGCAAAGGAGGGGCTATAAGCAGAGACCAAATCTGCAGGAATACTGGTAAAGGAGGGTGAAGTAGAGGAGGGACTAGAGAGTGCCCCAAGACTAGGAGGAGATGAGACCAATTGATGAGCTGAACCTGCATCATAAGGGTTAGATAAAAAAACATGGGATGATGGCTAAAGGATGTGTGGAGGCTATGGTCGGGTGGCTGTTTGGAGTGGCAGAGTTGAGTGCTAGTGGTTGTTGGAAGTGGGTAGTGGTGGGTGGTGGAGTAGAATTGGGAGGGTGATAGTAGCGAGTTGGGTGGGGGTTGTGTTCGAGACCTTTGCAATTTGTTCAGAATTATCAAATGGAAACACATGTTCATGGAAGCGGACATGACAAGAAATATAAATACAATGAGATGCAATGTCAAAGCATCGATAACCAAGATGTGAAGAATGATAACCAAAGAACACACATGGAGAGGAATGAAAATCCAATTTATGATTATTATATGGACGCAGAAAAGAAAAACATAGACATCCAAAAGTACACAAAAAATGATAATTAGGAGACCGTTGAAATAAACAATCAAACAGAGATCGATGGGCAAGATCAGGAGCAGGCATGCGATTGATAAGATAAACAGAGGTTTCAAAAGCATAATTCCAAAATAAAAAAGGTGTTTTACATTGCCCTAAAAGAGTAAGACCTATTTCCACAATATGCATATGACGACGCTCTATTATGCCATTTTGTAAATGATTGCGAAGAAAAATCAGACGATGATGGATACCAAAAATCTGAAAAAATGTGGACAATTTTCAGTATTCACCGCCCCAATTAGTTTGAACAGATTTTATTTTTAATGAAAATGGACGTTCAATGAGAGTCTGAAATTGATGAAAAACAGAATAAACATCATAATTGGCAACAAGAGGATAATACCATACATATTTAGTTTAAGCATCATCAAAGATAACAAAATAATGATAGCCATCTGAAGAAAAGAGGGGAGTAGGGCCCCATACATAAGAAAAAAAAAGTAATTCAAGCGGAGTAGAAGTTTTATGACCCGTAGGTCTTAAAGACAAACACAAGGATTTTACTAAAGGATAACTTTGACATTGAAAATTAAGATGTTTGTTGTTACAAATGATCATATTTTTCAAGACTAACAATTGAAAAGTACATGGGGTAGGATGACCTAGTCGACGATGCCATAAATCGGTAGAGGCAGAGGTGCAGGGAGACCAATAGGCTTGAGGAACTGACGTGACAGAAGACTTGGTCAGGGCATAGAGACCATCTTTACTCTAATCTGAAAGAATGACTTCATGGGTGTTGAGATCCTTGACATAAAACACACAAGGGTGAAATTCAAAATAAACATTATTATCAAGATAAAATTTCTGAATAGAGAGTAGAGGTTTCGTGATCTTAGGAACATGAAGAACATTAGATAAGGTGAAAGAACGATGTGGTGTATATATTTTTGTATGACCGAGATGAGATATAGGGAGGCCCTTACCATCACCAACATGCAAATTATCATTACCAAGATATGGTTTTGAAGCAGTCAAGGTGGCAAGATCAGGTGTGATGTGTTGATTGGCACCCATATTCAGAAACCAATCAATAGAACTGGTTGAGGAGAGATTGTGTTGCACTAGATTGGTAGTAGGTTGTTGGCCATAACCCCGTTGCTAGAATTAAGGACAGTGAGGAGCGATATGGCTAAAATTCTGACACAGTTGGCAGCTGATTAGTACTTAAAAGTGCATTTTTATCAAGCTTTTATATCATCATTTTGCACTTGAAGTATTAATAACTCCTTAACTAAATCATGTTTTATAATAACATACCTAATAATATAAGATACCTTTAATTTATGGTAAATATTTATCTTAAATGTAGGCCTATCACATAAATGAAAGGATTGATTGACAAGTTGATTCCCTTAGAGCTGCATGATTTTGACATAATATTAGGCATGAATTGGTTGAGTAAATACAAGGCTCTAATAGATTGTTATGCTAAAACTGTTACTTTCCAAACACCTAAGGGCGAGAAATTGACTTTTGAAGGAGAGAGAGTTCTCAAACTGAATGCTTTAATATCGGTGGTAACAACCCAAAAACTTTTAAGAAAGGGATGTACGGGATACCTCGCATACATCTTAAACTTTGATGATGAAGGTCCACGATTGAAGGATATTCTTGTGGTGAAGGATTTCCCAGATGTGTTTCCTAAAGAACTATCAGGACTACCCCCGGAGCGAGAGGTAGAGGTGTCTATAGACACGTTTCCTGGAGTCTCACCCATAGCCCAACAACCGTATCGGATGGCTCCAGCAGAACTGAACGAGTTAAAGACTCAATTACAGGAATTATTAGACAAAGGGTTCATACGGCCCAATAATTCTCCTTGGGGAGCACCGGTCCTATTTGTAAGAAAGAAAGATGGTACCCATAGGCTTTGTATTGACTATCGACGGTTGAACAAAATAACAATGAAAAACAAGTATCCGTTACCTCAGATAGATGATTTGTTCGACCAATTAAAGGGAGCGAGGGCATTCTCGAAGATAAATCTGAGATCAGGGTACTATCAGATGAAGATTAAAGAAGCGGATGTAGCAAAGACCGCATTTAGAACTCGTTACGGACACTATGAATTTTTGGTGTTACCGTTCGGGTTGACAAACGCCCCAGCCCTCTTCATGGATTTGATGAATCGGGTTTTCCAACCATACCTGGATAAGTTTGTGGTGGTATTCATTGATGATATACTAGTGTACTCGAATTCTTTCAAGGAGCACGAAGAACACTTGAGACAAACCTTACAAACCTTAAGAGATCACCAGCTATATGCAAAAATGAGTAAATGTGAATTTTGGCTGAAAAGAGTGACGTTTCTGGGACATGTCATTTTAGCCGAAGGTGTTTTTGTTGACCCCCAAAAGGTCGAAGCAGTCTTGAAATGGGAAAGACCGACTTCGGTCACTGAAATACGTAACTTCCTAGGACTTGCAGGATACTATCGGAGATTTATAGAAGGTTTTTCCCTGATTGCAACCCCTTTGACCCAGCTAACTAGGAAGGATAAGAAATGGGTGTGGTCAGAAGAATGTGAGGCAAGCTTCCAGGAATTGAAGAGGAGGCTCACCACTGCTCCAGTGTTAACCCTTCCCTCAAGGACCGAGGGTTTTGTGGTATATAGTGATGCCTCGGGGAAGGGATTGGGGTGTGTTTTGATGCAACATGGGAAGGTGATCGCCTATGCATCAAGGTAATTAAAGACTCATGAGGTGAACTACCCGGTGCACGACCTGGAGTTGGCAGCTGTAGTATTTGCCTTGAGGATATAAAGACACTATTTGTATGGGTCTCGAACCCAAATTTTTACTGATCATAAGAGCCTGAAGTATCTGATGTCACAAAAGGAGTTGAACATGCGACAAAGAAGATGGATAAAGCTCATTAAGGATTATGATTGCACCATAGAATACCACCCGGGGAAAGCAAACGTGGTGGCAGATGCCCTCAGTCGCAAAAATAAAGCCTCCTTGGGAATCTTAACAGTGGGAAAGGAGCGGCAATTGGCAGAATTAAAAGAGTTGGGTGCAGATTTAGGAATTGATGTAGGAGGTGGGTTAGTAGCCCAATTAGTGGAGCGACCAACATATCAAGAACAAATACTACATGCTCAATTCCATGACAAGGTGGGGTCCAAGATTAGAAAGAATGTGGAGGCCGGGGTAGAAATGAAATTCCGAGTAGCGGATGATGGATCCTTGATGATGGGATAACGGTTGTACGTGCCTGATGACAAAACAGTCAAACGAATGGTTCTACAAGAAGCACATGAGTCCAAATTCTCCATACATCCTTGCAGCACTAAGATGTATCGAGACCTTAAACACCTCTATTGGTGGCCTAATATGAAAAGGGAAATAGCTGAGTATGTGTCAAAGTGTGGGATATGTCAACAAGTCAAGGTTGAACACCAAAGGCTTGCGGGACCATTACAACCATTACAAATTCCAGAATGGAAGTGGGTGATGTAACCATATTATTCGATAGTTTCACCCGCATTTAACTAGTGTTTTGCATATGTTATTTATATAAAATGCCTTGATATTCTTTGTTTTATGTTTTGAAGGCATTTTTGGATGAAAGATGCAAAAAGGAGTAAATTGGAGGTAATTGGCAGATTTGACGTTCAGTCGGTATTTTGTGCAGAGCGTGAGTTCCAGAGATCGAAATGAAGTGATTCCAGTGGCATTAAAAAGCTAACATCCATACCTTTTTGGAAATGTAATGCAAGAAAAATAAAAAGAGAAAGATCATGGAAATCACATCCTTCAAAGTCAAATCTCGCAGTCTGCCAATGTTGACCTTTGCCCATTCAAAATTCAATATCTGGAGCTTCAGAAGTCCAATTGATGCAAACTCAATTTTGTTGGATTCCTTACTCAAAGATCTATAAACGCTCCAAAGTTCAGCCAAAAACGATGTCATATGAGGGATATATGATTTTTCAAAGATGACAGCTGAATTCTGCCAGCAAGCAGGTTGCGTGAAGAAACGAATCCAAATTTCATCTAGAAGCATCCAAACCGACCAGCAATTTAGCTCCTCTAGTAAATATTCTAGAAGGTCAAGGAAGGCAGCCACCAACCTCAAGGCAGCCACCAACCTCATGGCAGCCACCAACCTCAAGACAGCAGCCACCAGCCAGCAGCCACCAGCCGCCAGCCGCCTTCACACTACCACCATCGATTGATGTTCACACTTGAACTTTGATTTTCTTACTTACAATTTGTGTATAAATAGAGGGTGAGTAGAAGGAGGTAGCAAGAAGAAGAAGAAGTAGAAGGAGGTAGCAAGAAGAAGAAGAAGTAGAAGGAGGTAGCAAGAAGAAGAAGAAGAAGAAGGAAGAAACACAAACTCTCCTCTCTACAAATCAGAAATTATGTATTCTTTCATCTTTAGGAGTAGTTGTTCAATAGATATGCAAGGCTAAGCTCGTTTTCTTGGTTGCAAGGACACAACAAACCTTCGGATTTCAAGAACCGTGAGATTTATTCTTCCTTTTATTTTCAGTTTATGTTATGAATGAGTATGTTTGTTTTCCTATGCATATTTCCTATGATTGTTTATCTTAATTGCTAGAGCGGACTCTAAGTTATTATTGTGAACAATCTATTGCTAAGTTTGATATCAAAACCGGAGTTGTGGTATATAAACTTGTGAAGCAACTAAGCTTGATAATTGTAGCGGAACTACGTTATTAAACTTAGGGAGAACATTCGATCATAGCAACACAAATTGACAACTTGGTTGTTAAGATTAATGAATTTATCTGGATCTTAAGGCTGCCATTGGATTAAATCATTAGTGCGGACACTGTGATTGTTTGTTGGTTAGGGATAGTTATACGGCGGATCCGTTAATTAACCAATATTAAGAAAAGATAAAATTCATAATATAAACTGGAGTTTCGTTTCAAGGATCGGTTCTAATTTCCGTTTGTGGACGTGTGCTTGCAACCAAGGTTTGTTTTCTTGATATATTTCAGTTTCAATTGATTTTGTTTGCTAGTTTAATTTCTGCCATAGTTTAAATCATTGCAAATCAAACCCCCAATTACATAACGTACAACATAAAAATCTAACTTCAAACTTCCTCGTGGGATCGACCCCTTGCTTGCTCTATACTATCTTGTGTGTTTTAAGCTAGGGTAATTAATTTGTGCGACCGCGACATCGCAACAAATTTTGGCGCCGTTGCCGGGGAGGTAATTTTAGTTGATTCTTGTGCTTGTACTGTTATTTTTAGTTTCTGTGATTGTTATTTACATTTCTGAAAAAAAAAAAAAGAAAAAAAAACAGAATTTTTGCTTGCGGTGTTACTGTTCACTTGCCGCAGCGGTACTGTTGAAGACAGAATTGTTTGTGGAATTAGGTTTCTAACCTTCATTTTCTGAAGTGAAACGACGTTCTGAACAAGACTAGTGGTATACCACTAGCCCCACCCCATCGAGGCCAAATTCTGCTGTTTTCTAAGGTTTTTAGGTAGTTTTAGTTTTCTAGCATAGGATTTTCATATAATTTGCATTATTATTATTATTATTATTATTATTATTATTATTATTATTATTATTATTATTTTTATCGCTTGTGTGGTTGCTTTCTTTTGAGTTTTCTTAGCGATTGATGCCAGTAACCCGTTCTACTAATCAGAGTCTAGTGCAGGTTGATCTTGAAATAGAAAGCACTTTACGCAAGTTAAGAAAGGAAGTTCACCTCAACACCATGGCGGTTGCACGACAACAAACACTCAAGGAGCTTGCTGCTCCTAACGTGGAGAATCAACCATTGTGCATAAACATTGACAATAATGTAAACTTTGAGCTCAAATCTGGTTTTATACATTTGTTACCAACATTTAATGGTCTTGCAGGAGAAGATCCTCATACTCATCTCAAGGAGTTCCATATGGTTTGTGTTGGCATGAAACCGAATGGAGTTGATGAAGAACAAGTTAAGTTGAAAGCTTTCCCTTTCTCTTTAAAAGGGGCAGCAAAGGCATGGCTTTTCTCTATTCTCCCAGGATCTATTAGAACTTGGAACGCCATGAAGAAGATTTTCCTTGAGAAGTATTTCCCAGCATCTCGAGTTGCCAACATAAGGAAAGAAATATGTGGGATTCGGCAATCTCATGGAGAGACACTTTCAGAGTATTGGGAAAGATTTGAGCAACTATGCATTCAATGCCCTCATCATCAAATACCCGATCAGCTGCTCATTCAATATTTCTATGAAGGATTGATGCCTACTGACCGTAGTATCATTGATGCTGCAAGTGGAGGCGCATTGGTAGATAAGACACCTGAGGCTGCACGCCAATTGATCTCAAACATGGCAGCCAACTCAAAACAATTTGGCACTCATGGAGACTTCTCCAACAAATGAGTAAATGAGGTAAGTATTTCTAACCTTGAAAATAAAGTTAATGATCTTACTTCTCTTGTGCGTTCTTTGGCTTGTGGAAATGTGCAGCAGGTGAAAGTTTGTAGCATATGCTCCTCACAAGGACATGCTTCGAATATGTGCCCAACAATGCAAGAAGATTACATTGAACAAGCTCATGCAATTGATGGAGCATTCAACGGACAACCTCAGCGTAAGTATGATCCTTTTTCCCACACGTACAATCCTGGATGGAGAGATCATCCTAACCTACGATATGGGAACCAACCTCAACAAGGCAATCAAGGCCAACAATTCCATCCCAATGGATTTCAACCCCAACAGAATTATCAAGCAAGACAATCGTCATCCAATGATGATCTTCGTGAGATGATGAAAACTTTGGCTTCTAATACTGTTACCTTGCAACAAAATGTCATGTCTTTTCAACAGGAAACAAGGTCAAGTATTCACAACTTGGAAAAGCAAATGGGGCAAGTAGCTTCAAGTGTGGGAAAATTGGAAGCACAAATGAATGGAAAATTGCCCTCCCAAGCATTGAATCCAATAGAGCATGTTAGTGCGATCATGTTGCGAAGTGGGAAAGAAATTGAAGAGAAAAGGTCAAAACAAATTGAGATGGAGGAAGAAGAAGAGATAGAAACTGAATTGAGTACAAAGAAGATACATCATCCTTCTCCTCCACAAACTGAAACAAAGACCAACACTCCAAAGGTAACTCCTCACTCAATGAATTCCAGTTTTACAACAATTCCACCCTTTCCCGTGAGTTCTTCTAGGTCAAAGAAAGAGGACAAGGAAAAAGAGATTCTAGAGGTTTTTAAGAAAGTAGAACTCAACATTCCTTTGCTTGATGCTATCAAGCAAATTCCCAAGTATGCCAAATTCTTGAAGGAGTTGTGTACTACCAAGAGAGCTTTCAAACTGAAAGGTCATGAAACGGTAAGTATGGGTGAAGTTGTATCTGCTGTTGTTCAAAAGAATCTGCCTTTGAAACAAAAAGACCCAGGTGCGTTTACTATCCCATGTGTTATTGGTAATGCTAGTTTTAAAAGAGCTTTATGCGATTTAGGTGCATCCATTAGTGTTATGCCTAAACATGTTTATGATTCTCTTAGTCTAGAGCCTTTGAATAAAACTAGTATTGTAATGCAACTTGCGGATCGTAGTTTTGTTTACCCACTTGGTGTGATAGAAGATGTCCTAGTCAAGATTGATAGTTTGGTTATTCCATGTGACTTTTATATTCTTGATATGGAACATGATTCTTGTGATTCATCAACCAGCACTCCTATATTGTTTGGGAGACCATTCTTGAAAACTGCCAACATAAAGATTGATTGTGGTAAGGATACCTTGTCTATGGAGGTAGGAGATGAAAAAATTGAATTTAATTTTCATGATGCAATGACATATCCTTATAGCAATGTTTATTCTATCACATGTTATGACCAAGTTGATAAGTGTGTGCAGCCAGTTTGTGATTTTGATGATGAGTATGGATTAAGCATGGCTTTGAGCAATGACTATGATTTTACCAAGATAGAAGAGATGGAAAGGCATATATGTGTTCCCCAAAACATGCATGAATCAACATTGGATTTGCAAGCTTTGCAAATTGTCCTTCATGATGCAGGAGTCATTTACCCCATCACGGATAGTGAATGGGTGGCGCCTATCCTTTTGGTGCCTAAAAAGATTGGAATTACGGTGGAAGAGATTCAAAATGATGCTTACGAGAATGCAAGGATTTACAAAGAAAAGACTAAGAATCTTCATGACCGAATGCTTACAAGAAAGGAGTTTCATGTTGGAGACAAAGTCCTTCTTTATCATTCGCGTTTGAAACTTTTTCCTGGAAAGTTAAGCTCTCGTTGGATTGGATCATTTGTTGTTTCTAATGTTTTTCCTTATGGTGCAGTTGAAATTACAAGTTTAGAAACGAACAACATACTCAAAGTCAATGGGCATCGTTTGAAACCTTTCTATGAAGGTTGGACGGCAGAACTCACCGCTTCTGTAGAGTTAATTGAACCAATCTATGAATAATGAGCATGCAATATGTCGAGCCAATGACATAAAACAAAAGCGCTTACTGGGAGGCAACCCAGCACAAAAAGAAAAAAACAATCAGATTTGCTTTCTTTTTCCTTATCTTTTATTTTTCGTATTTTACTTTATCTTTGTCATTCTCTTATGTTCCTTTGCTTTTATTTCAACATTGAGGACAATGTTGTGTTTTAAGTGTGGGGGTATTGAGAGAATTTTGGTTTTCTTATTTTAATTTTCTTTGTTGTTCTTAAAAAAAAAAAAACACAAATTTTGATCTTTTTAACTCCCATTGGTTTTTGAGAATATGAGTATTATGTATGAGAATTAATTGAGATAGATGAAGATATAAATCAAATGAAGGAGTATGCATGCAAATTTTAAGGTTTAATTGGTTTAGGGATTGACTTTGAGAATATGCCATGTTGACTTTATAGTGTTATACAAATGCAAGCTTTTGAGCCTTCAAAATTATATTCTTTGAGTGTGCATTCTTTCAATGATAAGTATCTCTAGAACTTGCTTCATATCTTATTGAGATTATATCCCATTACAAATATACATGAAGATGATAAAGGCATTAGGAATTTTAACCCCTCAAGCCAAAAAGCCAACCTAAAGCATATTATCCTTAGTGAACCCGTTTTGAGCTTGGTTATCTTTTTTTTGCTTTATCCATGTATAAGCCTTAACTTTATATATGTTTTTCTTTTCCCCTGGCCAAGGATTAGTAGAGCATATACTTGTAATATTTCATGGAATTATGGTTGGAAATTATATGAAAACAAAGAAGTGATGCTTGATGAAAAAATGGGCAAAGTTGCCGAAGAAAAAAAAAAGAAAAAGAAAAAAGAAAAAAAAAAGTATTCCTTTATGTTCTTAAGGTTTTATGTTGAAAGAGCTTGAAATCAAAAGGAGTTAAGCATTTGTGATTAAAGATGAAAAATTTATGTGCTTTAATGGAATTATATTGTTTGAAGTATTATTTTTCAAAATGCTCTACTTTCTTTGGTTTGAACCTTTCCTTTTACTTTCTTTTACCTCACCTTAACCTCAGCCCTATTACAACCGGAAAATAAGACCTTTTGATTCATATAATACTTGTAATAAGTTGCTAATGGAGATGAGATTGAAAAGCAAGCTTATGGTAGAACATACTCTTTGATTGAATTTGAGAGATTTAAACACATAAACCCTAAACACATGAGTGTTGGAGTGTATATCAATGAGAGGACCTATCACTTTGGCATGGCATAGATTTCATTTAAATCCAGACGATTGATTGAGTTTTGAAGTTTGCATGTAAATAAATTCATGAGAATTATATTATTTATCCTTCATGATTGTATTCTTGTTTATAATGCTTGTACTCTTAGACATTGATGGGAGATTAAGAAATTGATCATAGTTATTTTCAATTTAATTTTATTTATCCTTTCTCGAGGACGAGCAAGAGCTAAGTGTGGGGGTATTTGATGTAACCATATTATTCGATAGTTTCACCCGCATTTAACTAGTGTTTTGCATATGTTATTTATATAAAATGCCTTGATATTCTTTGTTTTATGTTTTGAAGGCATTTTTGGATGAAAGATGCAAAAAGGAGTAAATTGGAGGTAATTGGCAGATTTGACGTTCAGTCGGTATTTTGTGCAGAGCGTGAGTTCCAGAGATCGAAATGAAGTGATTCCAGTGGCATTAAAAAGCTAACATCCATACCTTTTTGGAAATGTAATGCAAGAAAAATAAAAAGAGAAAGATCATGGAAATCACATCCTTCAAAGTCAAATCTCGCAGTCTGCCAATGTTGACCTTTGCCCATTCAAAATTCAATATCTGGAGCTTCAGAAGTCCAATTGATGCAAACTCAATTTTGGTGGATTCCTTACTCAAAGATCTATAAACGCTCCAAATTTCAGCCAAAAACGATGTCATATGAGGGATATATGATTTTTCAAAGATGACAGCTGAATTCTGCCAGCAAGCAGGTTGCGTGAAGAAACGAATCCAAATTTCATCTAGAAGCATCCAAACCGACCAGCAATTTAGCTCCTCTAGTAAATATTCTAGAAGGTCAAGGAAGGCAGCCACCAACCTCAAGGCAGCCACCAACCTCATGGCAGCCACCAACCTCAAGACAGCAGCCACCAGCCAGCAGCCACCAGCCGCCAGCCGCCTTCACACTACCACCATCGATTGATGTTCACACTTGAACTTTGATTTTCTTACTTACAATTTGTGTATAAATAGAGGGTGAGTAGAAGGAGGTAGCAAGAAGAAGAAGAAGTAGAAGGAGGTAGCAAGAAGAAG
This sequence comes from Populus alba, assembly GCF_005239225.2. Classification (NCBI taxonomy): domain Eukaryota; kingdom Viridiplantae; phylum Streptophyta; class Magnoliopsida; order Malpighiales; family Salicaceae; genus Populus; species Populus alba. The sequence continues at coordinate 19,653,052 of NC_133297.1, read as the reverse complement.
AAGAAGTAGAAGGAGGTAGCAAGAAGAAGAAGAAGAAGAAGGAAGAAACACAAACTCTCCTCTCTACAAATCAGAAATTATGTATTCTTTCATCTTTAGGAGTAGTTGTTCAATAGATATGCAAGGCTAAGCTCGTTTTCTTGGTTGCAAGGACACAACAAACCTTCGGATTTCAAGAACCGTGAGATTTATTCTTCCTTTTATTTTCAGTTTATGTTATGAATGAGTATGTTTGTTTCCTATGCATATTTCCTATGATTGTTTATCTTAATTGCTAGAGCGGACTCTAAGTTATTATTGTGAACAATCTATTGCTAAGTTTGATATCAAAACCGGAGTTGTGGTATATAAACTTGTGAAGCAACTAAGCTTGATAATTGTAGCGGAACTACGTTATTAAACTTAGGGAGAACATTCGATCATAGCAACACAAATTGACAACTTGGTTGTTAAGATTAATGAATTTATCTGGATCTTAAGGCTGCCATTGGATTAAATCATTAGTGCGGACACTGTGATTGTTTGTTGGTTAGGGATAGTTATACGGCGGATCCGTTAATTAACCAATATTAAGAAAAGATAAAATTCATAATATAAACTGGAGTTTCGTTTCAAGGATCGGTTCTAATTTCCGTTTGTGGACGTGTGCTTGCAACCAAGGTTTGTTTTCTTGATATATTTCAGTTTCAATTGATTTTGTTTGCTAGTTTAATTTCTGCCATAGTTTAAATCATTGCAAATCAAACCCCCAATTACATAACGTACAACATAAAAATCTAACTTCAAACTTCCTCGTGGGATCGACCCCTTGCTTGCTCTATACTATCTTGTGTGTTTTAAGCTAGGGTAATTAATTTGTGCGACCGCGACATCGCAACAGTGGGAGATGATCACCATGGATTTCGTGTCAGGATTTCCCAAAGGGAGAAAAGGAAATGATGCGATATGGGTCATTGTAGATCGGTTGACAAAATCCGCACTATTCTTGCCTATAAAGATGACCGAGAAGGTGGACAAGCTTGCCAAGATCTACATAAATGAGGTGGTACGACTTCGTGGGATTCTGGTGTCCATTGTATCTGATCGAGATCCCAGGTTCACCTCTCGACTTTGGCTGAGCATACAACATGCCTTGGGGACAAGATTGGACATGAGCACTGCGTTTCACCCTCAAACGGATGGCCAATCAGAAAGAGTCATCCAAGTCTTGGAAGACCTATTACGGGCTTGTGTGCTAGAATTTGGAGGAAACTGGGAGGAACACATGGCATTGGTGGAGTTCACGTATAACAATAGTCACCAAGCCACAATAGGGATGGCCCCATATGAAGCCTTATATGGTAGGAGGTGCAGAACTCCTTTGTGTTGGGAGGAAATTGGGGACCGGAAGTTATATGGTGCAGAGTTGGTCCAAGTCACCACGGAGAAAGTGAGAACTATCAGGGATCGCATCAAAGCCACACAAGATAGACAGAAGAAGTATGCCGATGTAAGGAGAAGACCTCTCGAGTTCAGTACAGGGAACCAGGTGTTCCTGAAGGTAGCCCCATGGAAGAACATCTTACGGTTTGGATTGAAAGGGAAGTTAACTCCTCGCTTCATCGGACCCTTCAAAATCTTACAACGAGTAGGACCAGTAGCCTACAAGGTGGATTTGCCCCCACAGTTAGCCAGGGTCCATGATGTGTTCCATGTCTCCTTGTTAAAGAAGGCTGACGTAGACCCCGCTCGAGTTCTACCCCAGGTCCCAGTAGAAGTCAAGGAAGACTTAACACTGGAATTGAGGCCCATAAGGATACTAGATCAAGAAGTGAAGGAGTTACGGAGAAAAAAGATCCCCATCGTCAGAATCTTATGGCAAAATGCTCAAGTAGAAGAGGAAACTTGGGAGAGGAAGGCTGAGATGAGAAAAAAGTACCCCAATTTATTTGAACTACCAGGTATGGAGTGTGAAACTTCTTAAATTTCGAGGATGAAATTCATATTTAGGAGGGGAGAATGTAAACACCCAAAGGAAAATATATATATATATATATATATATATATATATATATATATATATATATATTTAGAGAGAGAGAGAGAGAGAGAGAGAGAGATGATGATTAATGCAGTTTTCGCTGCTGATTCTGGATTTGGTAGCGACGCAGCCTTCACTACCGATACAGAAATCGGCAGCGACACAGTTTTTCGCTGCCCATTTCTTGATCGGCAGCGACGCAGTTTCTGCTGCCGATTTCTGGATCGGCAGCGACGCAGTTTTGAAAACGAGAGAGGAGTGGGCAGCTGCATAGAGGAGAGGAAAAAGAGAGCTGGAAAACGTGAGAGGAAGAAGAAGGAGGAGAACCAGCAGCTGAAGAGAAAAGAATAGTGTCAAACCTTCCTCAAACTTAGTTAAATTCAGAAGGTATGGGTCATGAAACTCCCTTCCTCTCCCCCTTAAGATCAAAAACGAAAATGAAGAAGAAAAACCCTAAGAAAAATTGATCTAAGACCTAAGCCAGATATGAAGGAAACTCAAATTAACTAGGAGTACTAGCAAACAGAAGTGAAATAAAGTCAGTTTCAGAACATCTAACAAATCATGGTAGAGGGCTGGCTTTAACTATGGGGTAGGCCAGCATGCATGTGTGTGTGCGTTCTGCTGGGGTAATTAATGTGTTCTGCTGTGATGTTGTTGCTGAAATTAATGTGTTCTGCTGTGATGTTGTTGTGCTGAAATTAATGTGTTATGCTGGAATTTATTGAAAGATTATATGTTGTAATTGAAGGTTTTCCATGTGTGTATTCTGCTGGAATTTTGTTGAAGAATTATGTGCTGAAATTGATGGTTCCGATTTGTGTGTTGTGCAGCGAAATTCTGTTTCGCTGCCGCAACCGAACCTCCTGCAGCAAATTAATATTCGCTGCCAATTTGTGTATTGTGCAGCGGAATTCTGTTTTGCTGCCGCAACTGAACCTCCTGCAGCGAAATTCTGTTTCGCTGCCGAAACTGAACCTCCTGCAGTGAATTGATATTGGCTACCGATTTGTGTGTTGGGCAGCGAAATTCTGTTTCGCTGCCGCAACTGAACCTCTTGCAGCGAATTGATAATTGCTGCCGAAACTGAACCTCCTGCTGCGAATTGATATTCGCTGCCGATTTCTACAATAAGTCTCCTAGGCTGGAATGACTTAAATGCTAGTAACAATTTCATGATATGATGGTGTAAAATATGGAACACTTGAATGTGAACATATGAACTCTTGAAATAAGTGTGATGATGAATATGATTCAAAAATAAAATAAATACAATTGTGCTAATTTGTGACCATTGATGTCTTAGGTGGTGCGGTCGGGATTGGACCATCATCAACACAGGAACAACCCACAGGTGGAGCAGGTAGGTGACTTGCACCTTTCTTTTTCATACGTTGAATCTTGAAATATTTTAACTTGAGTACTACCATATTGTTAGAACCGATATTAAATTGTCGAACGCTTAATTGTTGATTAAAGGTTGATTAGCTTCGGCTAATGGCATCCGAATGGATGGCCGGGACAAAGAGTGATTAGCTTCGGCTAATGGCATCCGAACGGATGGCCGGGACAAAGAGTGATTAGCTTCGGCTAATGGCGTCCAAACGGATGGCCGGGACAAAGAATGATTAGCTTTGGCTAATGGCGTCCGAATGGATGGCCGGGATGAAGGACTGATTAGCTTCGGCTAATGGCATCCAAACGGATGGCCGGGACAAAGAATGATTAGCTTTGGCTAATGGCATCCGAATGGATGGCCGAGATAAAGGAATGATTTCGCTGCCGATGCAGAAATCAGCAGCGATGCAGTTCCGCTGTCGATTCTGGATCGGCAGCGACGCAGTATTCGCTGCCGATACAGAAATCGACAGCGACCCAGTTTCCGCTGCCAATTCTGGATCGGCAGCGACGCAGTTTCCGCTGCCGATACAGAAATCGGCAGGGACGCAGTTTCTGCTGCCGATTTTGGATCGGCAGCGACGCAGCTATCGCTATGGAATCCGGATGGATGGCCGGGACAAATGAATGACTAGTTTCGGCGAATGGCATCCAAAAACTTGTGTATCTATATGTACTACTAGCTGTTACATCAAATACATGAAGAAATTATAAATGTTAATGCTTTATTTAATTTCCAGACCGTTAGTTACCATTATTATTATTATTAAGTATTTGCATTCTCTTAAATGTTTTGTACTGCTGCAGGGACGTCACACCAACGAGATGTCTAGGATACCCGATACACGGGAACCTACTTTTGCAAGGAATTATGTTGATGCATTCTAAATCACAATGTATTTTGTATGAATCAATGTACTAAATGTATAACTTTTATTAGATCCTTTTTGTTTAAAATTGTGATGGCTATTAGTAGGATAAGAATGCAAACTCATGTCTATGTATATATTTTTAATATGAACTTCAAATTATGCAACCTTAATATTATGTGTTTGTGTAAGATTCGCTTTTAAATGAAATGTTAATTGTATGGATTGTATTTTGATGATGTGAGGATTCAAGTTCTTTGATTACCGGCACCATGTGTATTAAATATATATATAAAAAAAAAATTAATGTTGCTTTGGGCTTGGAAAGCCGGGTTGTTACAGGTAATGTCCAACTGTTATGTCTAACTTTGAACTATTATTGTCCAATTTTCAACTGTTACTGTTTGAACACTCATCAGATTTTAACTATATCTAAAGTTCAAAAACTCCATTTTAAGTGAGATTGATCTCGTTAGAAAGCTAAGACACGAAGCTACAAGTTCTTTGAAGGGAGGTGATTAGCACTTAAAAGTGCATTTTATCAAGGTTTTATATCATCATTTTGCACTTGAAGTATCAATAACTCCTTAACTAAAGCATGTTTATAATAACATACCTAATAATATAAGATACCTTTAATTTATTGTAAATTTTCATCATAAATGCAGGCCTATCACATAAATGAAATGATTGATTGATGAGTTTAAGTATTGAAATTGAAAGGACAAAGAGAATGCCAAACTTAGAAAAGAGATGTTGGTGCAGTCCAAACTGGAACACTGTTCGGTAATTGAGTTATATCTTGAGTTCTCGATGTCCAAATGACCTCAAATACCTATTATTCTCGATTTGGTGAGACATAGACATATAACTTTCATGTGGAGTCCAAGATCTAAAAAGGCCGTTTTCAAGTCCAAATTATAGCAATAACGGAGAAGTCCGAATCTGTCCTGCACCCCAGACACTGTTTAATGTTCAGCCCATATCTCGAGTTCTAGAAGTCCAAATGACCTCAATTTTTTTTCTTGGAAAGCTAAGACAATTTCCTATAACTTTCATACATATAGGTGGATCTAGTTCCGATGCTAGCAATGACGTTTTATTCAGACAAGAAGATAAGGATTTTCATCAAGTCAAGAGTTGGTCACCCACTCAACAATTAGTCATCAAATCAATAGTTTCAAATTTTGGCCTATAAAAGAAGGCATTTACCATGCATTTGGGGGCTTGGTTGTTTAGATCTCTCTCTTTATATTTTTTTTAATTCTTAAGTTTTGCTTTCATTAATATCTTGTTTATGCTTTTCATTTCCTTTTCTTTACTTAGTTAACTTTTATCTTATTTATGTTCTTATTTTTTTTATTTATGTTTCCCTTCTTTATTATGTTTAGCTAAGTTTATTATGTCAAGGTGAAAAGGTTACACTAATGGTGTAAACTCAACATGGACCTTAATGTTTAATATTAACGTGCCTTATCTTTTTATCTTACTAATTCTTAATACCTTGCTTGCTAAATGGTTAATCTAAATTTGTGTTGTGTAACACTTGGTACAACAAATGCTTGGCACTCTCATAGCCCAATCGTATGGTACTACCTACACATATACTATGAAAGGAACTTGATTTGTTGTAAACATAAGTTAGCATCATGAATTCCTGATAATATTTAAAAGTTTGGTGTTACATAAATAAGATAATTAATATGATCATGTCAACAATTTATAATGAGCTATTAATGACAAATCATCTGATTGCAACCTCCTTTGTGTGTGGTTTCTAGTTGAGTAATAAGAGTTTTATACTATACTTGTTTGAAATACCATTAGTGGATCCTCTAACCTTGACATTTGTTTTTATTATTATTTAATCCTTACATTAATCTTCCATCTCAAAGTTCTCATCAACTTCTTCTTTATTATTATTGTTATTATTATTAGTACTACTACTACTACTATTATTGTTGTTATTGTTGTTGTTGTATTATTGTTGTCTATAATTTTTATAATTAACCTCCCTGTGGTTCGACCCCGATCTTGCCGGGTATTTATTACTTCGACACTCCTGCACTTGGAAGAAGACATCAATTTTTTGGTTGTGTCAAGTTTTTGGCGTCGTTGCCGGGGAGGTAAATTCTTGTACAAATTATAGCATTTATTTTTTTTTCTCTTTTCACTTTTCTTGTATCTAACATTGTTTTTTTTTTTTTGTTTTGTTTCCTTTTATTTTGTTTTCTTCTTCCTTTTATTCTCTTTCTACACGTGCATGAGTGTTTGGTCACGTACATTAAGTGGTAGACTTTGTAGGGTATCCTCATCATTTTTAGAAAATATGGCCGAAGAAGATAACCAGTCACTTTATAATGAGAATAACCGAGTTAGAACACTTAGAGACCACATGAATCCTATAAGAACAAGTGCACCCTCATGTATAGTTTTTCCTCCCGATGCATCTCATTTTAATTTTAAGCCAGGCATTATTCAACTTTTACCTTTTTTTCATGGCTTAGATCTAGAAAATCCATACTTGCATTTGAGAGAATTTGAAGAAGTTTGTAACACCTATAATGACTTAAATTGTAGCATGAATACCATTAGATTAAAGCTTTTTTCCTTTTTCATTAAAAGATAAAGCTAAAACATGGCTACAAAATCTTAGGTCAAGATCCATTTGTGCTTGGGATGAAATGCAACAACAATTTTTAAAGAAATTTTTTATATCTCACAGAACCAACTCTTTCAAAAGACAAATCACCACTTTCACTCAAAAACCAAGTGAAACATTTTACCAATGTTGGGATAGGTATCGAGACGTGCTTAATACTTGCCCTCATCATGGTTTTGAAACATGGAGATTGGTTTCACAATTTTATGAAGGGTTAACACCTAAAGATAGGCAAATGGTTGAATTGATATATAATGGAACTTTTGAAGATAAAGACCTTAATGAAGCAATGGAGTATCTAGACTTGGTAGCTGAAAATGCGTAAATTGGGACATTATAGGCACTTATGAGGCACCAAGTAAAACCTAACCTCCTACATCAAGTGGAGGTATGAATAACCTTAGAGAAGATCATGACCTCCAAGCCAAGTTTGCATCTTTAGCTAGAAAAGTCGAGGCACTAGAATTGAAAAAGAGTGGTCAATTAAAATCTGTTCAAGACATTGTGAGTCAAATATGTTAAACAAATGAACATGCAACCAATGACTGTCCAACTTTGCCTTATTTCAAGGAATGCCTCTATTGTTACCCATTTTTGGGTTCCCACACAAAAAATGAGAAAATACAAAAAAAATAATTCAGAAGGAATAAAAAATAAAAAAATAAAAAATAAAATAACAAGAGTGAGAAAATGATGCTGGAACGCCCATAAAATGGCTAGGAATTGGTTGAGGAGGTTCATAAATACAAGAATTGAAATTTTATGTTATATTGTCTACTAATGAGAGCCCTGTTGACAAAGAAAATTCAAATTGAGAAAGAAAAGTCCAAAAAAAGATGTTTATGGACTCAATTAAATTTTATCCAAGGTTTAATTGCAAGAAAATTGATTGTTTTTAAGTCAATTTAGGCTTTTATTGGAAGAAGTAATTAAAGTTATGGGGTGCAATTATAATTTTGAAGAGTTGATTTGGTTAAATCAGGGGCTTAATTGCATTATTATTGAAGTTTGATGGTCAATTAAGGACTTAATTGAAACAATCCGAAACCAAGGACCAAACCAGGAAAGATGCTAAAATTAAGGGATCCAGTTACAGTTTTTCCAGGGATTTGATTACAAAATTGCAAAAAACCTTCAATGACCAAATCAGAAGAAATCCAAACGGCGTCGTTCCATTGAAGCAATATTCACTGTCAACATAATAGTTGTGGCATTAAAGGCAAGAGATGTTGGCAATGATAGGGGAATTGTTTCAATCAGGAGGCACGTCTTGCGTTTGATGTTCCTTGCCGCCGTGATGCACGTGACTGTTACCAATAGAACGCTTGAGAAAGATAGAGAGAGGGAGGAAAAAAACAAAAGAGGGGAGAACGACAAAATAAAAAGAAAGGAGAACAGGGGAGGAGACGACGAGAAGGAGACAGAGCAGAACAGGAGAAGAACTAAGAAAAGAAACAGAGAGAGGGAGAGAACCAAACACAGAGAGAGGAGAAGAGACGGACACGAAAGGAAGACCAAACAGAAAGGAAGCCAGATGCAAGGAGTGGCATCAAAGCTTCTTCCCAGAATTCCAGTGACAAGCTCAGGAGGAATTTCTCCCAACAGCGGCTGTGAACTAGGTAAGCTTTTCATTCCTTCTCCTTCCGTTTATAATTGCACAAATACTGTGCAGGTGCTACTTAATTACATCCTGGTTGTAGCTGGCGTGCGTGAATTGTTCATGCACGCTTGCGTCTAAAAATCAGGCCAGTGACCCGGCTAGGGCCTGTTGGGTCCAGCCAGCCACATGGACCGGGTTGGGCCTTGCCTGAAAAATAAAAAAAATTCAAAAAAATTCTTTTAAAAAATCTATGATTTTTCGCAAATATTTTACTGCATTTTGATCAATATTTATACTGTAAAGATACAAATCTGGTATTAAATACCTGGTTTTCATCAAAATAAATAAATAAATAAAATGTTTTGTTTTCATGCATACGGCCAAGTCTCTCTAAAATATATATATATATATAACAAAAAAATCATATTATATCTTCATATAAAAAATAAAATTTAGCATGCAATTTGCTTTAATAACCAGCTTATTAAAGTCACGAGAACTGGCCAATATTTCAAAAATTCCAAAAAAATTATTTTGTTTTTCTTTTAATATCTAGGATTACGACCTTATATGTAAGACGTATTCCGGATATTAAATTATTTGTTGATGTTAGAACGGTTAGGTTTTACCCAATAAGATAAAGATTTCTTTACCGCAAAGACTTTTTCTTAAACCATGACGGGCCAACAACTAGAAAACACAAAAAACTTTAAATTTTATCAGACAATAAAACAATGCAGCTTACCTTAGGTAGGGCGTATTTGGGGTGCTAATACCTTCCCATTACGCAATCAGTCCCTATACCCGATCTCTGAGACTAGTTAGAGTTCCTAGTGACCAAAATACTAGGTGGCGACTCCCATTCCAATTTTTCATTGATAAGAGACAAGAATTCCTTGTCTCCTAATATTTGCCAGATCAATATAAGATAATACAAAAATTTTGAGAGTGGATTTTCTCATCGCGACGCCGCACACATGCGACAGAATGGCAACTCCACTAGGGACCTTGTGGACTAAGCTTTGTTTTTGTCTGATAATTGTGTTTTTTTTTAGTTTGTGTGTTTTTTGTTAATAAGCTTATTTTATTTATTTATTTATTTTATATGCTTTAATTTTCTGTACATATATGTTCATACATTGTGTAGAACTGCCTCATGCATCACATGCTTTAATTTTTTTTTTTTTTGAAAGCACACACAAGCTTCTAAGTTAGGTTGGGAATTAGCGATCTTTCCTATGACTATTGGTCGGGGTTCAGATGCGTGAAACACCCAACTCATATCTGAGTGCCTGCTTGGTAATAGTGGGCATACGTGCCTTAACTGTTCCTTGCAACGCCCCCATACTGTCTTTACAAAGATCGTCACTAGGCAGATATGAGACCCTTTTTGAGACTAGATAGTCAACCTACAATTTGTCTCACTTAATGAATAGAACATGTCCTTAGGTTGTGTGTTTTATGTTTTGTTTTGCATCAAAGTAAACCCTTCCTGAAGCATCTTGAAATCAAGACTTGTGGTTGACACATGGTCGTCACATAGAAAATTTCCATTGTGTTGCAAAAATCAAAATTCTTAGGGTTACAACCATGTGTCAACTCTGGAAGGGCAAGCTTGTCATATAAAACATCCTCATACATTTAAGCATGCATGTTCATAATTTGAAATAAAGGTCCCCTAATTCTGCTTTTATTTCAGAGTTAAGAATTGTCAACATTTGATGGTGGCAAGGAAAATTCGCTCAAAAGACACAACCTATGGTAATAAGATTCTCTATTTCAAATGGACTCAGCTAAGGACTTGTGCCGAGATGCCATCTACGAAGTGCTAACACTTTCATCAATGGAGACTGTGGGGAAATGTAGGCTTCTTTCTGAAGAGTATAACAAGTTGACCTACGAATCCCTTTTCACAAGGCTACACAGCCAAAGAACCAACATTGTCTCTAGTTTCCTCATCCAAAGCATGATTAGGAACAAATATCAAGTTTCCTTTGTTTCAATTGATGCTGTGAAAACCCATATGCAAATACCCTTTGATTTTCTTCCAGAACATGTGAAGATTGTGTCATCAACAAATCAAGGAGTTCTACTTTGTCAGGCATATAATAAATCATGCTATTATATGTGTATCCCGTCGATCCAATAATGGCAAAAGATCCCGAATCCAAAGACACGATATGATACTATAGAATTTGGCCTAATGATTGAAAGGTCAAAGCCTTTACGATACAAGATTGTGAGATTCTCTAAGCCCAAATTCTGTTCACAAAAAGAATTCTATATGTACCAATGCATTAGAGTCGAGTTGTTTGAATCAGCAATTTGGAAATGGAAGCTTTTGGACGAAGTGAAGTTGCCTCATGAAGAGTCCCTTCATTGCATGACAAAAGTATCCGTAAATGGCTCATTTCATTGGCGCACTTGGAAGGGAAACGTCTTTGCATTTGATATAAAAAGGGAGAGTCATTGTTTGTTCCCACTTCCCCTACCAACCTCTAAGAGCAATGATAACAAAGATATTAGACTTACTGATTACAAAGGAAAGCTCGCCATGACCTGCATCGATAGGGAGAGAAATTTCATGGAAGTATGGATCATGGAGGATCATGACAGGAAACGATGGAGCAAGAGGCATTCAATAAACATAGAGGTTTTAACAAGAAAAAAACCCCACATAAGCCCTTGGCCTTCTACAATGCTGATGTTGTGCTGATGGGAGAATACTTTCATGATGTAATATTCTTCAACTTTAAGACTGGGCACATTGACATACTACAATTAGGAAGGGGTCTGCTCCATGGGTGCTTCCCATTCCAACTCACCTTTGCCACCAAGAAAAAATCATAGTTAGATCATTGCCTCAAGACATGATCCTCTAGACATAATAATCTAGAGGAAAAGTTGAAGAATTGCAGGAAATTTGAAGATTAAGTCCAAAGGATTTGCGAGCAAGAGACAAGTAGATTTTATGAAGAATGATACCAACGGTCATATCATCAACAGGCCATCACCAATGAGTGATAACAAGACGTGAATGACCGATGAAGAAGCTGTTTAGAAATGTCATGTTGTCAATTGTGTTGTCCATCATTTTGGTTTTGGGATCACATCTCACCTTTTAATGGATTATGTTTTGTTCTTAGTCTTATTATTGTTTTGAAATGAGAAGATGTTTCTTTCAAAATTTATTTTGGCAAAATATTTTGATCGAACTTCAACGCGTGATTAAGGCTAATCAATCCTAAAAGTTTAAAAGTATTGGGGGTTGTCCCTAAAGCTTTAGCACAAGGGGACATCATTGAAAAAACAATTAGAGAAGAATTACAGGTCCCCACAATGTCTAATCGAATGAATGCAATGTTTAACCATGTTGATGCCTTCATTGCCTTACCAGGTGGTCTAGGCACATTGGAAGAGATTTTTCATATTTCCTCTTAGGCCCAACTGCACATTCACCATAAACCCATAGGTCTGTTAAATGTTAATAGTTTTTATGATAAGTTGTTGTCTTTTCTTGATCATGCTGTGGAACAGGAATTTCTAACATCTTTGGCATGACAAATCATAATCACTGCTGCTACTGCTGAACAATTGATTTACCAACTACAATCTTTCATCCCTGTAATTAATCCCTCAATGTGTCACATAAATTGGTCAACTAAGAAAGCCATAAAAAGATTAGATTAGATTTGAGCCTGCTGTTTCTTATATTTGTTTAAGTGTGTTCAGGTTTGTCAGTGTTTGCTATTTCAGGTGATGTCTTCTATACTCTATCTTTCTACCTTAAGACATTGAGGACAATATCTCATTTTGGTTGGGGGGAAAGGGTAGTAGTTGATATATTAAAAAAAAAACTATGTTTTCTATTTCATAAACTATTTGCAAAACTGTTGTTACTAGGATGACATAGTAAAAGGAGTTCTTTTGTTAAAGTGACTCTTGAGACGCATCTTAGTAAACATTCTTAACAAGGTATATCAGAATACTTCTTGAAATATTCAGGTTTACAAACTCTCGTATTGTTATCACTTGATTCTGCTCATATGCTCATTTAACAAGTACTCTTAAATCTTCATTTCCACACACACATTTTAAAATATGATTGCGGGTTGCACATTGGATTATTACTTTATTTATGTTCTTTTGTTAAAGGTAACAACTAAGGGAAAGTGATGGTATATAATATGTTTTTAAAAAAAACAAAAAACAAAAACAAAAAAAATGGTAATAAAAACGTAGATAAGTTTGGTTTCGTAGCCTCCCTAACCTAAGCAATTAAGATCGAAGGGGTGTTTTAACACTTAATACCCTAAAGTCAACTGAATTGGGAGCTATTGGCCTAACGCTTGTTACATGGGTTGAGGAGAAAAGCTTATGGGAACCAAACATTGCACTATCTACGTATCAGTATCTACAACCCGAGTTACTAAGCTCGTAAGGGTGTCTCAACACCTAATGCCCTAAGACCAATTGGTTTGGGCGTCATTAGCTGAAAGCTCGTTACATGGGTTAAATATGCATTGTGTTTTAAGTTATATGTATACATTAAAAAAAAAAGATAATAATCTCAACCCAAGTTAACCTTAAACATTAGAGCAAAAAATTGTTTTGCTTCCAAGTAAAGCCTCATAACTATATGTTGATATTTTGAGCACAAAAGGAAGGTTTATTAATATCTTGTTTAAGAGGTATTGAGTAGATATATGAATTTAATGAGAGTTTGTTTATCTGGAAAGATTAATGGAAGTTGAATGATAAATGTCTTGTTTTGTGGAATTTGCAAATTGTTTTTCTATTTTAAGGCTTTGATTACTAGGGATTAGTAATAAGCTTGTTGGGGGGTGTGATTAGTACTTAAAAGTACATTTTATCAAGGTTTTATATCATCATTTTTCACTTGAAATATCAATAACTCCTTAACTAAAGCATGTTTAATAATAACATACCTAATAATATAAGATACCTTTAATTTATGGTAAATGTTCATCTTAAATGCAAGACTATCACATAAATGAAAGGGTTGATTGATTAGTTTAAGTATTGAAATTGAAAGGACAGAGAGAGGGCTAAACTTAGAAAAGAGATGTTGGTGCAGTCCAAACTAGAACACTGTTTGGTAATTAGGTCATATCTTGAGTTCTAAATTTCCAAATGACCTCAAGTTTTAGGATAGATTTGGTAAGACATAGGCCTACAACTTTCATGTGGAGTCCAAGATCTAAAAAGGCCATTTTCAAGTCCAAAGTATAGCAACAACGGAGAAGTCTGAATCTGTCCTGCAGCCCAGACATTGTTCAGTGTTCAACCCATATCTTGAGTTCTAGAAGTCCAAATGACCTCAATTTTTTTTCTTGCAAAGCTAAGACAATTTCCTATAACTTTTAGAAGTATATGTGGATCCAGTTCTGATGCTAGCAATGACATTTTATTCAGACAAGAAGATAAGGATTTTCACAAAGTCAAGAGTTGGCCACCCACTCAACAATTAGTCATCAAATCAATAGTTTTAAATTTTGGCCTATAAAAGGAGGCATTTGCCATGCATTTAGGGGCTTGGTTGTTCAGATCAAGAACTTGCTCTTGCTCTCTGTCTTTATATTTTTTTTTGTAATTCTTAAGTTTTGCTTTCATTAATATCTTTTTTATGTTTTTCATTTCATTTCCTTTACTTAGTTAACTTGTATCTTATTTATGTTCTTATTTTTTTTTATTTGTGTTTCTCTTCTTCATTATGTTTAGCTAAGTTTATTATGTCAAGGTGAAAAGGTTACACTAATGGTGTAAGAATAAGCATGGTGTAAACTCAACATGGACCTTAATGTTTAATATTAACGTGTCTTATCTTTTTATCTTATTAATTCTTAATACCTTGCTTGCTAAATGGTTAATCTAGATTTGTGTTGTGTAACACTTGGTACAACAAATGCTTGGCACTCTCATAGCCCAACTGTATGGTATTACCTACACCTGTGCTATGAAAGGAACTTGATTTGTTGTTAACATAAGTTAGCATCATGAATTCCTGACAATATTTAAAAGTTTGGTGTTACGTAAATAAGATAATTAATATGATCATGTTAACAATTTATAATGAGCTATTAATGATAAATCATCTGATTGGAACCTCCTTTGTGTGTGGTTTCCAGTTGAGTAATAAGAGTTTATACTACACTTGTTTGAAATACCATTAGTGGATCCTCTAACCTTGACATTTGTTTTTATTATTGTTTAATCCTTACATTAATCTTCCATCTCAAAGTTCTCATCAACTTCTTTATTATTATTATTATTACTAATACTAATACTACTACTACTGCTACTATTGTTGTTGTTATTGTTGTTGTTGTATTATTGTTGTCTATAATTTATACAATTAACCTCCCTATGGTTCGACCCCGGTTGCCGGGTTATTTATTACTTCGACACTCCTGCACTTGGGAGAAGACATCAATCTTTTGGTCATGTCAGGAGGAGAACCCAATTTTGCCTCAAAGATAGTCAAAATTGCTCATTAACTAATTAGTCCTACTGCCCTACATAATCAGTCACGACTCAGTCTTAGTTGGTAACCCATAACTGGAGTTCTACATCTCCAAATTGAACAAGACCAATTTCCTTGGTTAGCTAACATTCAAATCAATAATTTCTATGAGGAACCCGATCCTAATTCTCTCATCCTCCTACCCAGAATATCACTGAAAGTCAGGAGACAAGTCTGTCTAGATTCGTCTCCCCCTGCCCTTCACACAATACTTTCATAAACTACATACCACATACATGAATTAACTTAATCTTAACAATAAGTACTTTTTCCCCAATACATGTCTAAGAACCCTAACCTATGATTCGATATCAAGGCATCAATTCTTTATCAAATTTGAAATGAATTTTTTTAAGATCATGTTTAGAACACCTTACTCGGTACAAATTAAGATTTTGATTTTCAACCAGTTGAAGATTTTCAACTCACTCCTTTCTTTTCTTCTTATTCAATCTCTTGGTAATCATTTGCTGTCAAGTGTTTATCCCATCTATAAACTCTTAATCTTGGATGGGTTCTTGAAATTGTAGTGTTTCTCTCTTGATTTCTTAAGAATGGGTATAAAACTCCCTATTTTCTCTCTATAGGGTTCCTACAAATTTTTTGGTGAGGAAAGAATATTTATACTCTATATTTTCCCTTATTTGCATTTAGGCCCCCTTTTTTCTTTAAGTGTATTATTCTCTTCAATTAAATCCAACCCTCAATAGTACCGGGTTTATTATAATATCCTAAATTATTTAGCTTGGAAATTTATATTAAAAAATTCATGAATTCTTGTTTTTATTTAACCATATGCATGAATTTCTTCACTTTTATTTATTTATTTTTCCCGGGGTTTACAAGAGGTACCATCTTCGACAAGAACATGTGGAGATGGACATGTGTTGGAGCCATCAACAAAACCAAAAACTCCTTGACCTAGGAGATACGACAGCATCTGCATACGCCAATATAAATAATTGGTGTTGTTAATTTGAGGGAGATGACTTAATGAGTGTGAGATAGGGAGATGATGCTTGCGGCAACAGACAATAGCTGCATCAGACGTAGGCTGCAAGAAGGGAGTATTGTGAGGTTTGAAGAGGGGTTGTTCACCAGCCATGGCAGGGGAGAAACCAGGCGGTGAGGCAGCAGAGGAAGGCAGAGGAACCTCTGAAGGAGAAGAAGTCTACTCTGCTGGAGAAGAGTACTAGCTGCGTGTGCTGCAAAAGAAGATGTATTGAGCGGCTGTTCCATTGCAGGGGAGGCTGTGAGGAAAGTGTTTTATTTATTGTAGGGCTTTGATACCAAGTTGAGAATAATAGAATGTGTTAGGTTGTGCCTTAGCCAACCTTTCTATTTATATATATGCGGCAGAACACGACAATAACTGTAGGGATTACAACATTAGAATAATCTTATATTAATTTTCTATTCTGATATATACTTGTTATACATTCTATAATAGTAAATGAGCGAGTAATATTATTTATCTGACAAATTTCAATGGTGCCTTTTTAGTGGTCAGTTTTTTTTATTTATTTCATGTGATTTTTTTAAGTTGATGATCTCTTATATTTATATATTCTTGGCAAAGTTGATGAGATAAAGTTCAAATTTAGAGAAAAAAGACCAAACATAAAAAAATTGCTAACTATGCGAATTGCATATTAATTTAGTCAAACTGAACTGATTAATTATTGTATTCATTATTATTATTTTATTGCCTTAGTTAATCCTATATATTCGAAGCTAATAGATAACTATGCTTTCAACCATTTTTAAAGTGTATTTACGGTTGTTTTTATTCCCTTTTGGTTATGTGGAAAACAAGAGGTAAAGGCAGAGAGCTCAAATCGATTGGAAAGTTATGGTGCGACGACAAACACTTCAAAGCTAGCTTGTTAACGTATAGTTCTTCCAGCCCTAACAACTAACACTAAGCACTGTCACAACCATTGCATCTGCTTTTAGATTCTTTGAAGACAGGTTTTCCTTCCAAGTTTCAAAGCTTCTCTGTAGAAATAAACCTACTAAGCATTGTCAAAACCATTTGCACAATTTCCCTTTATCTGCACCTACTAATACGTGGGCACAACGTAGATTTAGAAACGTGTGCTAACTAAGTACGCTACAACACAAAAGAAACAAATCCAAATTGGAGGTCATTTTCATCCGTCCATAACAGCCACCAACTCAGCATGGGAGAGAACTTTCCTTGTCTTTCATTGGTGCCAATGCTTGAACCTATAAAAACACCAAATCAGAACTTTGCTCTTCATAAGTCCATGGTACAAGAGCATAAGAGATAAATTAAAGAGACATTAATTACATTGAGTTTACTGAAAAAGACAAGCCATTACAAAAAATAATAATAATAAAATTGACATTTAGCTATCATAATTATTAAATTCAGTCTAACTTGGTACGTTAATCTGCCACCTTAGTTGAAACTATAAAAACAAAGAATTAAAAAAAAAACAAAACAACAGTATTCTAGATAAAAATAATAGATGTAAATTGACTTAACCAACTAATAATTCAAACTCTAAGTCTGGTTAGGTTGATCAATCTCCAATCAAATTTAACAACTATGTTAAGAACTATCTCTACGATTGTTTTCCTATAATTTTGAAGATGTACTGTTATTTTATGAAGTGTGTATTTAAGAGTGTGGTATGTTGAGTTTTTTTTTTTTTTTACGAAACTCACATAAAAAAAATCAGAAAAAGTATGGAAAACTTGCTTTTAATGATGATGTTTTGTGCATCAAAAGGGTTGTATATTAAAAAAAAAAAAAAAAAACTATCACACCCATCAACACCACCTTCCAAAAAAATACTCAAATTCTTACCTTCGAAGACCTTTTTTTTTTTTTTTTTGGGAGGAAGGTTAGCTTTTAGTTTATCTAGGATAAGACAAGTCTAGTACTTAAGGAAGATACACGCACAAATATAGGAAAGTGCAAAGTTAACCTAAGTTTGGTGAAATTTGGGTTTCAGTTGTTTGATGAGATGTCTTTCTTGCAAGTGAATGAGTAATTTATTACGAGATCTAGACAAGAGACAATTTCCCTTGTTGTTGTTTAGTGTAGACAAATCATAGCTCAAATCAATTTTCAGAAGTTTACATAGCAATTTGACATATGGATTTCACACCAATAACCCTTTTTGAGTCTCAAAAAAGAGGAAACCTTCTCGTCTAATTCTCCGTTACACTTGTAGGATTGAAGGGTGGAGAATGCTTTTCAGTTTTCAATACTTCTTTTCAACATGAACTTGGCCCCTAACGATCTACATACCGGATTTCAACGTCATCTACGTTGTGCCCTTCAGATAAAGGAAAATTGTGCATGTTTATTTCTACAGAGAAGCTTTGAAACTTGGAAGGATAACTTGTCTTCAAAGAATTTATAAGCAGATGCAATGGTTGTGACAATGCTTAGTGTTAGTTGTTAGGGCTGGAGGAACTATACGTTAACAAGCTAGCTTTCAAGTGTTTGTCGTCGCACCATAGCTTTCCAAGGACTTGGATCGATTTGAGTTCTCTGCCTTTCCCTCTTGTTTTCCACATAACCAAAAGGCAGGTCAATGGTCCTAAGAAAAAAAAAACACTTGAGATGACGTTGAGATAAAATAAAAGAACATTACGCAGAGAACTCAAATCGATCCAAGTCCTTGGAAAGTTATGGTGCGACGACAAACACTTCAAAGCTAGCTTGTTAACATATAGTTCCTGCAGCCCAAACAACTAACACTAAGCATTGTCACAACCATTGCATCTGCTTATAAATTCTTTGAAGACAAGTTGTCGTTCCAAGTTTCAAAGCTTCTCTGTAGAAATAAACATGCACAATTTTCCTTTATCTGAACCTACTAATACGTGGGCGCAACGTAGATGACATTGAGATAAACCCCGACCTCCAGATTTAGAAACGTGTGCTAACTAAGTACGCTACAACACAAAATTATTATCATATGAGTCAAGTAAATATATTGACCAATGAAATACCAAAAAAAATCCACATAAAAATATAGGAAAAAGTATGGAAAACTTGCATTCAAAGGGTTGTATATTTATTTGATTCATATGATAATTATTTTGTGTTGTAGCGTACTTAGTTAGCACACGTTTAATCAATTGCAGGTGGATGCAGTTTATTCTGCACTGAATTCTATGGGATTTAAGAATGTTGAGATTGTGGTGGCTGAGACTGGATTGCCATTTAAAGGAGATGACAACGACGTAGGGCCAAGCATTGAGAATGCCAAGGCTTACAATGGCAATTTGATTGCACACCTTCGATCGATGGTGGGCACTCCACTCATGCCAGGAAAATCAGTGGATACATTCCTCTTTGCTCTTTACGACGAAGACTTGAAACCTGGACCTGGTTCTGAACGATCATTTGGACTTTTCAAGACTGATCTCACCTTGGTTTATGATGTTGGACTCTCTACACGTAGCCAGGTAAGAACAAAATGCTGATGGTGCATTGTCAGCATAAGCACCATTAGCATCATCAGCAGAGTTGAGAATAATTAGGAGGCTTAACCTAATAGTTAGCCAACCCTTTCTATATATATGAGTAGGGCAATATACAATAGTAAAGGTGGAGATTACCACATAAGAATATGACTACAATATTTCCTATATAGTTACATTTTATAATACGCCCCCTCAAGCTGAGGATGGAGGATCAACCCAAAGCTTGAATCTAAAAGCAGTAAACGAAGAAGCAGGAAGTGGCTTAGTGAAGACATCGGCAAGTTGATCCTGAGAGGAAATAAAACGAATCTGAATCTCCTTCTTCGCAACTCTATCTCGGACAAAATGATAATCAATCTCAATATGTTTTGTGCGAGCATGAAATACAGGGTTTGCGGACAAATACGTGGCACCAAGGTTGTCACACCAGATAATAGGGGCAAAAGCAGTCGGAATCTAAAGATCCGTTAACAAGTACTGAAGCCAGATAACTTCAGTCGTGCCATCGGCTAAGGCTTTGTACTCAGCTTCCGTCGAAGAACGGGCAACAGTGCGTTGCTTACTCGATTTCCACGAAATCGGCGTCTGACCAAAGAACACAAGGTAACCACCTGTAGACTTTCTATCCTCAATACTACCTGCCCAATCTGCATCTGTAAAACCGTGTAAAGCAAAAGAAGAGTTGCGAGTAATATGTAAACCATGTGATGCCGTACCACGAAGATAACGCAAGATGCGTTTCACGGCGGCCCAATGAGATTCTGTAGGAGCATGCATAAACTGACAGACCCGGTTAATAGCAAAGCAAATATCTGGGCGTGTGAAAGTGAGATATTGGAGAGCACCAACAAGTTGCCGAAAACGAGTAGCATCAGAAAACAATGGATCCGGCATAATGGTGGCTTTGGATGCCGAAATAGGAGTATCAACTAGTTTACAGGATAACATACCAGCTCGTGTGAGGATATCAAGTGTATACTTATGTTGGCAAAGCATAAGTCCCAAACCAGTACACTGCACTTCAATACCCAAAAAATAATGAACATCACCCAAATCCCGAAGTTTAAATTCTGAGCTCAGTAGCTGAATGAGGCATTGTAGTAGAATAACATTATTACCCGTAAGCAGAATATCATCAACATAAACCAAAAGATAACAAATATCGCTACCAACTGAGAAGATAAACAATGAGGTATCCACTTTAGAAGCACGAAAACCAATGGATAATAGGAAGTCATTCAGACGAGTGTACCAAGCCCGCGGAGCCTGTTTTAACCCATATAGAGATTTATGCAATCGACATACATGACCTGGGAGAGCAGAATTAACAAAACCTGGAGGTTGTTTCATGTAAACCTATTCATCAAGGACTCCATTTAGAAATGCATTATGAATGTCAAGCTAATGAATTTTCCAACCACTCGAAACTGCAATGGAGAACACTAAGCGTATCGTTGCCTGTTTGATAATAGGACTAAAAGTTTTTGAGTAATCAATACCTTCTTGTTGAGTGAAGCCCCTAGCAACCAGGCGCGCCTTATACCTCTCAATGCTACCATCAGATCTGCGTTTAATTTTGTAGACCCATCAGCTACCAACAACATTCATGGACGGATGAAACGACACTAAAGTCCATGTTTTGTTTGCACGTAAGGCCTGAATTTCCTCACGCATAGCATTATGCCACACCTCATATCTGTTAGCATCAGGAAAAATAAGTGGCTCATGCAAGGGAGGAGAAGCTACCCGACTGAAGGAGGCAGCATATGTGGCTGCCGTGGTGGTGGTCAGCGATGTCTTGGGCTGTGTTGGACGAAGAACCATGGGGTTTTTAGGAGCAGCTGGACATGGAGTAGCAGTACCTATACCTGGAATGTGCTGAAGAGGATAAGAGGAGAGGTCGACACAAAGTTGCAGACCAGGAGATGAAGCCGGGGAGGTGCTGGGTTGTGCCGCTACTGAATCCTGCAATTCAGAACCTGTTCCTGCACAATAATCATTGGAAAGACAAGCACGTGGTGACAATATGGCTGTGTGGGGTGGTGAGGCAGGGTCAGCTGAATCAACG
This sequence comes from Populus alba, assembly GCF_005239225.2. Lineage (NCBI taxonomy): Eukaryota > Viridiplantae > Streptophyta > Magnoliopsida > Malpighiales > Salicaceae > Populus > Populus alba. The sequence continues at coordinate 19,631,421 of NC_133297.1, read as the reverse complement.
GGCAAGGGGGCAAGCTGGGGAGGTGTGGCAAGGGGCAAAGGTGGGTTGTGTTTTCTGCCGATTTGGGAAGGAATAGGCTAAAAACAGGAAGGGGGATGCAAGGATGGAAGATAGGTAGGTGGAGTGGGGGGAACCGGGGGTGTTATTACCTGTTCAGACTTTTTAAAAGGAAAGACACATTCATGAAAACGAACATGACGGGAGACATAGACACGACCAGACTCTAAATCAAGACACCGATAACCAAGATGAGACGAGCTATAGCCTAAAAACACACAAGGAGAAGACCGAAAATCTAATTTATGAGCATGATATGGACGTAAAAATGGAAAACAAAGACACCCAAATGTACGTAGGAAGTTATAATCAGGAGTGTGATGAAACAGACATGCAAAAGGAGATTTATTTTCAAGAGCATGAGTAGGCATGCGATTAATAAGATATATCGATGATTCCATAGCATAGTTCCAAAAACGCAATGGGGCATTACACTAGCCTAAAAGGGTTAGGTCAGTTTCGACAATATGTCTATGACGACGTTCAACTGTGCCATTTTGTTCATAAGTATGAGGACAAATTAATCGATGATGAATACCAATGGTTTGAAAAAATTTATTTAATTTTCGATATTCACCACCCCAATCAGTTTGAATAGATTTAATTTTAAGAGAAAACTGACGCTCAACAAGTGTCTGAAAACGTTGAAACGTGGAAAATACATCAGATTTCACAACAAGCGGATAATACCAGATATATTTAGTGTGCGCATCAACAAAGATAACAAAATAACGAAAACCATCAGAAGAAAACATTGGAGCAGGGCCCCAAACATCACTAAAAATTAATTCAAATGGGGTAGAAGTTTTGTGACCCGTCGGTCGTAATGACAAACAGGATGACTTGCCTAAAGGACATGCTTGACATTGAGTAAAAGATCGTCTAGACGTACAAATAATTTTATTATCGAAAACTAACAAATTTAGAATGCGAGGAGTTGGATGACCTAAACGACGATGCCATAAGTTGGCAGTCGCGGAAATGCAAGGAGACCAAAAAGCTTGAGGAATTGACGTAGCCGAAGACTCGGAGAGAACATAAGGACCATCATGACTCCGACCGGAAAGAAGAACTTCCTTGGTGACGAGATCCTTCACATAAAACACAGAATCGTGAAATTCAAAATAAACATGATTATCACGACAGAATTTCTGAACAGATAACAACGGTTTGGTAATGTGAGGCACTCGAA